>NC_135802.1:133263679-133379539 GCF_964213995.1 Mustelus asterias
ATCATAATGCACTAAAGAAGTGCTTGCTCAGAGAATCACTCCAACATCAGGATTTTACTGTAGTGCAATTAATGGACTCCACATGGCAATAATCATATCACAGAAGATAGAATCATACTGTTAGCTACTTATGTCAAATTCAAAGAGATACCAACACCCTGAAAGAAAACTTTGCTAACCTTTCATTGTTAGGATAAACATAGTTTAAACTGATGCCTGCACAGTTGATCATGGGTACTTTTTGAAGCCGGGGTGCCTCCCACACTATAGACACAGCAGGTTTCTATTCGATTGAAAGCATTTCACAGAAGCTGGAAATTCAGTGCATCTAAAAAAATTATAAAATGATTTAGATTTGTTCTGGGATTTTTGCTATCATAGAAGATCAAGGACGTAGTTAAACTCAGTCAGTAGTAATGTAAATAGAAAAGTGCCATTGTTTATCAGAGGCTAATTTAATCTGAATTACCCAGAATTGCATTGAAGATGAAAGTTTACATAATTAGTGTTGGGCTTACTTTCTACAAATAAATGTATTAAGGACATCAAGCAATATAAATTTGGTTTTGGACTACCTCTTCTTTTAACAAAAACTTCCAGAATACAACTTCAAGCTAAACGTTACAAGCCCAAAGCGTTCTTCAGTTCCTCATATTTTGTACAAAAATCTATTCACTGTTCCTCTTTGATACACACATTATGTCTGAGGAACCCATATAAGACCCAAGAGGAGCAGGCGTGGCTCACATCCAACACAAAAAGAACTTTTTACATGGAATAATGAAAACTCCCTTTCCTGTTACAGTTGGGAATGTGCAAGGCAAGTGCATCAACATGTGCATCTGGACTAACATTGTGAAGAAGTATACGGCCCATTAAATCACAGCCTTACAAAGACTCAACGCCTTCAGAAGAAGAGGCAATGGAAGGAAATTATGATAACAAAAATGAAGGATGCCACTGCCAAGAGGCCAACTAGTGTAATGAAGCAGTGATGTTATCTTTAAATTTACCATCGGTGAGAAGTGATTTCAACTTCACTGGAACAATATTGCAGTATAAGTTAGATTATGAGACCCGGAGTGCAACATAGCAAAGGCGGGGGGGGGGGGGGGGGGGGGGGGGGGGGGTGTGTGTGTCATGGAGGTGGGTCCAGTGCCCAAGTGCCATTCTGCTGCTGTCAGGCTGCAGAGGGAGGGTCCCCCAAAGATCCTGGGAGTTGGGGTGGTGGCAAAGAGTTGATCTCATCACTCTCCCCGGGGATGGGGGTCGCATGGCTGGACTGTCCCTTCTAGTCCTGGGAAAAGTGTCGTCGGTTTCAGCATGATGAATTCAGGCATCATTCTGGGGTAGATATTCATTATTGTTTCTGTCCTCTAAAACCTTTGAAGTTCCCTGGTCACTTTAAACTCCATGCCCCCTGGACAGCTGGAAGGTTTCCAAATCACTGCAGACTGCATTTAGCAGAAGGGATTCCCCTTTCTCTAGGAAGCTGCAGGTGTGAAAAGATCCCTTTCAAGTCCTCTGACTGACAGAAGTCACTCATTTTCACTGGGGGGGGGGGGGGGGGATTCCTTTATCCACAGCTATTCACTGAGCCCCATTATTTTAAACACAGCGTTTATTTCAAGTCTTTGAGCCTTCAAAGAAAGCAAAGAGCCTTTGAAATACCTATAAGCCCTTTGCAAATCTTTATTTCCATTAAATTTCTGTCCAGTCCTTTAAACTCTCCTTTGATTAACAGCTTAATTTTTTTTACTCAGCATGCAGTCAGCTGTGTGTATTTATCTTTCCCTTCACACTTCAATGCATCTTAAGTAACCCCCTCATTGTTCCTAACCACAATGTTTACACAAATGAGGAACTGAAAAGCAATTAGCTGCTTTGAAATTGCCTGTAGCTTCCTTTCCCAGAGCTAAAAGGGGCTATCCAGTCATGAGACCCTCATCTCAGGGGAGTCAAACCCTTGCCCTAAGCTCGAGCCCACCCAACCTTCAGGACCCTTAGGGGACCCTCCTGCTGCAATCTCGCAGTGACAGTGGGGCACATGGATACTGGGCCTACCTCTTTGATCCCCTTAGGGTCCAAGGCACCAGGCCAGGGGGCAGGACATGAAAGGGAGTCTGAGTGGGGAGGTCTGGAGGGGGGGGGTTTAGGTCACCCTCATGCCTACATGGTGTGTGTGTGTGTGCGTGTGCGTTTTTTTTTGGAGGGGTATACTAGTTCAGTTTGCGGGGGGGTCAGGGTTGGCGGAGGATGCCCCTCTTTGCTGAGGGGTTGGTGGTTCTCCCCTGGTCAGTGGGGGTATTGCCATTTCCATTTTGGGTGGAGTGGGCAACCTGTCTGAAAACACGGAGACCCTTTAAAAAGGGTGACCCGATCTCTGAAATGACGGGCTAGCTGGCATGTTTCCTGAGATACATGAATTTGCATCTATCAGGTGAATGAATCCTACCTGACAGGCACTGTACACGCCAGCAGGAAAACCGGATTGTAACACTGTCCGCCAGAATGCCTGCACTGGACTAACAATTGCATTTACACTGTAACTGCAGTGTCAGAGCCAAACGAAACTGCTTTGCATCAATTGCAATGTAAATGAGCCAGAACGTGGCCATTTTGCAATGTTTGATAACACTGCTCTTCAACCTCTGAACAGGTGGCATGTAACTGTAACAGCCATTGAAGCACATTCTGTAGAGAATTGTAGGGCGGGAAAAAAATTCCAAAATACCCCATAACTTTATATTAATTCTACTTCTTCACAGCAGTTTATGGTACTTCATCAGTTTAATATAATTGAAACAATTATCTGTACTTAAACTCCAAGCAACATAAGACTGTAGCCAAAAAGGTTAAATATTTGCTCAGCGTACTACAAACTGAAGTACATGCTAAGTGACCTTGTAATTATCAGTGTGCTTTGGACAGCAGAGGACTTCATTAGTGTCTGTAAGGAATACTTCCAAATGATAGTGCTCTGAACAACTTTATCTCATAGGATAATTGATTTCCCATGGCAATAACCATGCATAATTTTAATCTCAGCAAGACGTATGAAAATTAATAAAGCTGTATCCTTCATGTACCCAGTTAGAATCCTATGCTGGTCACAAATAGATTTCTGTAACATTTAGAGAAAGGGGCTCTTACTCTTCCTTAACATAAGTCGAGGACAACAATTATTAGGATGGGCCAATAAACCAAAAAGCTCAGATTAGAACATTTACTAAACCGACTACACTGAAGCCATAAACTTCTGAAGACAAAGTTTATTTGTTAGTCACAAGTAGGCTTACATTAACACTGCAACGAAGGTACTGTGAAAATCCCCTAGTCGCCACCGGCGCCTGAGTGCACTGAGGGAGAATATAGCATGGCCAATCCACCTAATCAGCACACCTTTTGGACTGTGGGAGGAAACTGGAGCTCCTGGAGGAAACCCACACAGACAGGGGGTTTCTGTCTGTGTGGGTTAGGTCACCCTCATGCCTACATGGTGTGTGTGTGTTTTTTTTGGGGGGGTATACTATTTCAGTTTGGGCGGTCCCGGGTCCCTGGCGCTGTGAGGTAGCAGTGCTAACCACGGTGCCACCATGCCATCCAACATGAAACTTGGTTGCTGCTTTTATTTCAACAACTGTCAGTTTCCAAGATAACATGAGAGGGGAAATGTACATTCAAGTCCAGAGGATAACCATCTCAGAGGCCAGAGGAGTAGAAGATGGGTTCTAAAGCCTGGATTGACTGGGAGGTACACATCCAGGAAAGGTGAAGCCAGATGTGGAGAAGGACAAAAACAGATGTTGTTGGAGCCTTACAGGGGCCAGAACATGGATTTAGATAAGAAATGTATCTGGCCTGAGTTGGGTTAGAAAAAGACTTGCTAGAAGTAGAAAACCTTTAGTAAAGGTGCTGAAACTAGTCTATCATAACCAAATAACAAGCAACAATCATGTGATTCTCTGCAGCCAATAATTTTACTAGGAAGGGACAGAACCACACATTAGCTTGTTGGAAAGGGAGGCACAATTTAAAATAATATATATAATTCCAAACGTGTAAATGAATTGGTCCACCAGCAGTTTCCAACAATGAAGAGTTGATCCAACTGCTCTCAATTCGCCCAACTGAAAAATTATAACATTAATCTCCTACTTTACAAGAAATCAAATTTAACTTTTTTGGAATCAAAAAAAGGGTTCCTAAACTAAAAACAAATCTTGCGTGACCAGTTTGGAGTTAATACAAAATTTAAAAACAAATTTTAGGGAAAACTATGCAAATATTTATTATTTAAGCAGAAAAAATGAAATATTTAGTCATAGTATTCAAAGCTTTCAAAAACCTTGATTTATTTTTCTCTTAAAGCAGCTTTCTACTTCACAGCCTCACATGAAAATATCCATTTTTAAAACAGCAAAACTTTTCTCTGTCTCTTACTCTACAAAATAAGTACTTTTAGTTATTTTCAACAGAGGTTACCTGAAATGAGCAAATGATGTTTTCCTATAACCTATATTTATTGTCTTAATTGTAGACATTTGCAGTCTATAAATAAAATTCCACCATTTTTACCTAGCAGCCTGGATGACATTCAATGAGGAAAAACTAAATGCCACGTCAGCTGTGATGTTGGACCGGTGAAAATCATTTCCTCTACGAATAAGATATTGATAAAAAAAAGATGAATTTAAGAAAAATTACTGCCTGTTGTGAGGTGGTCTGGATTTTACAAAAAAGAACTTAGTCAATGATGAAAGTTCAAATGGTGTGAAATAATGAGATCAAAGGGATCAACCTGAGGATTATCGGTACAGGAACAATTTAGCAAAGGAGAGGAAAGGGGGTTCGAATCAGTGAATCTCTTGCATCTCTGACTTTTAGAAACAACATCCCAAATAGACTGTGGTAAGACCTACCCATGTGGACTCCGATCTTCAAAAGAGTATTAGATAAAGAACATAGAACAGTACAGCACAGGAACAGGCAGGCCCTTCGGCCCACGATGTTGTGCTGAACATGACACCAAATTAAACTAATCTCTTCTGCCTGCCCTTGGTCCATATCCGTTTATTCCTTGCATACTCATGTGCTTATCTAAAAGCCCCTATCATATCTGCCTCTACCACCACCCTGCAGCGTGTTCCAGACGCCTGCCATTCAGTGTAAAAACGTGCCCCTCACATCTCCTTTAAAATTTTCCCACATCTCCTTTGAACTTGCCCCCTCTCACCTTAAGTGCATGCCTCCTAGTATTGGACATTTCAACTCTGAGAAAAAGTTTCTGACTGGCAACACTATGCCTCTCAGAATTTTATAGACTTCTATCAGGTCTCCCCTCAGCCTCCAGGTGCTCCAGAGAAAACAACCCTAGTTTGCCCAGCCTCTCCTTACAGCTCATACTCTCTAATCCAGGCAGCATCATGGTAAATCTCTTCTGCACCCTCTCCATAGCCTCCACTTCCTGTAATGTGACGACCAGAATTGAATGCAATACTCTAAGTGCAGCCTAACCAAAGTTTTATAAAGCTGCAACATGACATCTTTTCTCTTGTACTCAATGCCCCAACCAATAAAGGCAAGCATGTCACATGCCTTTTTTACCACCCTATCTATTGTGTGGCCACCTTCAGGGAGCTATGGACTTGAACCCCAAGATCCCTCTGTACATCAATGCTGCCCAGGGGCCTGCTATTAACTGTATATTTACCCTTAACATTTGATCTCCCAAAGTGCTTGTTAAAGGCAAATAGACAGGTTCAAAGCTGTGTAGATTCAGGATTTTAAAAAACATGTGTATGGATTGGAAACTAACTGAAAGGCAGAAAACAATGGATACTAGTTTTAGGTGTTAATGAGAAGAATGGAGTGTAGTAATCCAGAATTTGTTAGGACCACTACTATTCCTAATTTAGATCAGTAACTTTTATACAGAACCCAATATCAAGTTGTTACATTTGCAGTCGATTCTGAAGTGCAATCAGGAAGCACTCAGAAAATACAACTTGTTTTAAAAAGTTTGAGAGCAGAACAACTGGTAGATTAATTTTAATGTAGACCATTGTAATGTACTGCATGTTATGAGGAAAGATGGTTAACACATGGTCCATGAATGATGTTGAAATATCTAAGAACCAAAGTCATAGAGACCCGTAAGTCTTTGCGGATCTGAACAAAGAACAAAGAACAATACAGCACAGGAACAGGCCCTTCGGCCCTCCAAGCCTGCACTAATCATGTGTTCCCAACTAGACCATCCGTTTGTATCCCTCTATTCCTAGTCTGTTCATGTGGCTATCTAAATAAGTCTTAATTTATCCTAGCGTGTCTGCCTCAACCACCTTGCTTGGTAGTGCATTCCAGGCCCCCACCACCCTGTGTGTAAAATACGTCCCCCGCATATCTGTATTGAACGTTGCCCCCCCTTACCTTAAACTTGTGACCCCTTGTGTTTGTCATTTCTGACCTGGGAAAAAGCTTCCAACTGTTCACCCTATCTATGCCCTTCATAATTTTATAAACTTCTATTAGGTCGCCCCTCAACCTCCATCTTTCCAGGGAGAACAACCCTCGTTTACTCAATCTCTCCTCATAGCTAATACCCTCCATACCAGGCAACATCCCGGTAAACCTTTTCTGCACTCTCTCCAAAGCCTCCATGTCCTTCTGGTAGTGTGGCGACCAGAACTGGACGCAGTATTCCAAATCTGGCACTCAGCTTGTCCAACCAATAAAGAACAATCAACACCGCAAATAAAAAGGTGCACCTCATGATCAAAATTTATAGTGCTGCAACCAGACCACATCTTGATGACTGCATCTAGCTCTGATCATCAAGAATCAATGGAGAATTCAAGTGCTTGACAAAGCCACAAAACCAATCCATATTATCTGAGCCCTGAGGCAAAGGGAAAAGAAGAAAGACTGGTGAAACTTTTCAGCCTGGAGGTCAATTTGAGAGGTGACTCATAGGACATATAATTAAAAGAATGACATAAATAAATCTGGGATTTTACGCTCAAGTAATGTGCAAGAAGAGGATCGCAGTTTCAACTCAGAAAAAGCATATTTCAAACGAACATCAGGAATCTTTTGTTCCCTTAACCTGTGATCAATAGACTGCTTGGATATTCTGAAAGCAGGACCCAAAAACCCTGGTGGTTGTAATGAGAGGAATTTAAGATTTCTTTCTAGATGTATGAAAGAAGATGAACTAATTGACCTCTCTCACTTTTAGATCGATTACAATTCAAAAAAGCCCAGATTCACATCCTGATCATCAAATGTTCCATGAGAAGAGATTTGTAATTTAAGAATACAATGACCTATCTGGTTTAGTTTTTTTTTGAGATTTACCAAAGCAGCTAGGTCAGATCAGATGGCAGAGTTAATCAGCACATCGAGGCCATAAATACTGCAAGGTCCAGAGAGATGAAATGACAAAAATAAAACAAGTCGACTTGGATCAAAATTAAAACAGAATATCAGGATTAAGATTAAGTAAAGTATCTCAAATCATGGGTTATGTTTTAAATGTTCTTAGAGAATAATCTTTGATACTTGTACAGTTTTTTGAAAACAGATAATGCAGAAGAATTGCTTTTACACTTGGTATTATTGTGTCCAATGGATCAAAATAATCTCTAGCCCACAAGCAATCCTCTGTTCCCTTAGCACTCGGTGATTGAACAAATGCTGCAAGGGGAGACTTCATCCCGACAAATGTAGCTTTCTAACCTTTGCAGGATTACCTCTACAAACTGAAGAGCAAGGGAATTTCTCACAACAAATCCATGCTGTTCAGAGCTGCTGATTAAATATATAGATGACAGAACCCATTTTGCCTACGATTACAGATTATATAGCACAGAAACAGCCCATTCAGGTCAACCAGTCCACATTGGCATTTATGCTCCAATCAAGCCCCCTCCCATTATTCCTCATCAACCAGCTTGATTCTCTACTTCCTTCTCTCATATTGAGCATCCCCTTAAATATTTCTACACTATTCGCATCATCCACCCTCTTTGGAAGCAAGCTCCCTATTCTCGCCATTCTCTGGATAAAGATGTTTCTTCTGAATTCCGGTTTGAGGGAGCTAGGGCTGTTCTCTCTGGAGCGGAGGAGGCTGAGGGGAGACTTAATAGAGGTTTATAAAATGATGAAGGGGATAGATAGAGTGAATGTTCAAAGACTATTTCCTCGGGTGGATGGAGCTATTACAAGGGGGCATAATTATAGGGTTCGTGGTGGGAGATATAGGAAGGATATCAGAGGTAGGTTCTTTACGCAGAGAGTGGTTGGGGTGTGGAATGGACTGCCTGCAGTGATAGTGGAGTCAGACACTTTAGGAACATTTAAGCGGTTATTGGATAGGCACATGGAGCACACCAGGATGATAGGGAGTGGGATAGCTTGATCTTGGTTTCAGATAAAGCTCGGCACAACATCGTGGGCCGAAGGGCCTGTTCTGTTCTATGTTCTATGTTCTATTTATTGGTGCCTATCTTACATTCATGACCCCTGATTTTGCTCATTCCAAAATCAAACAAATAAGGAAAATGCGGGGAAATCTCAGCAGGTCTGACAGCATCTGTGGAGAGAGAATAGAGCCAACGTTTCAAGTCAGCACAACTCTTCGTCAGTTCTGATAAAGGGTTACCCTGACTCAAAATGTTGGCTCTATTCTCTCCACAGATGCTGTCAGATCTGCTGAGATTTCCCAGCATTTTCTGTGTTTTTTTTAAGATTCCAGCATCCACAGTATTTTACTTCAATCAACAAAGCCTTTCATAATTTTAAATACCTCATAAGACCCCCAGCCTTCTCTTCTGAAAAGAGACCCAAGCCAGCTCTCTCAGACAGGCACGACCTCCATCCCAGTATCATTCTCATAAATATTTTTGCATTCTCTCCATTGCCTCTATATCCTTTTATTAAATTGCAACTAGAATTGTGCACAGTCCTCCAAGTGTGATCTAACCAAGGTTGAATACAAGTTCAGCACAACTTCCCTACTAGTATAATGTTATCCCTCCAGAGAAAAATGCTTAGTTTGCTTTTGTTAAGGCTTTATCAACCAGAGTTGCAACTTTTAGATTGTACTCCCAGATCGCTTTGCACTTCTACTCCATTTAGAGTCTCATTTTCCAAGTAATGTGCAACATCCTATTTTTCTTAGCAAAATGATCCCTCACATTTATCTATGTTGAAATTCATTTTCTAAATAAATGGCCATTCTGCAAGTCCATTAATGCTTCCTTGTAACATGCTGCAATCCTCCCCAAATTACAAGAAAACATTAATAAACTTGCAGAATAATCACATAATTGGCAAATGTTACCTAATCTAAATTTATAAATTGCACTTTGAATTCAGAAGTCTGAATCAAAGCACGAATTGTGAATAACAGTAGTTTTTGCCAGTACTCAGTGAAAAGCCTTAATTACTGTTGCTTGTGTGTATCAACATCTTCAGCTACATTAACCCTTCCACCCATGCTGAGTGAAGCAAGCCCCGTGGGCCATGGATCAACAGTCTGTACAAGACGCAGATCTAGCTTTCAAATGAAATGCACCAGTATAGCAACACCACCTGTACCCCCCACTGCCTTGAGATGGACAACAGACATTGTAGGACTCTGGAGATATCACTCTAAGCTTAAGCTTATAATATGCTGAGACCGGTAACCGCTACAGCTAGATAGGGAACATTCTGTACCAAGATGTCAAGCTGATAAGCTTCATCTCACTTTGGAATGGTGCCAAACATCAGACACTAAGGGGATGATGCCAAACATCAGATGCTGGGAGGTAGGAAGCTCAAGTATCTGGGGAGGTTAGAGCTTTTTAAAACAACTTGCATAAAATGCTGGAGTAAACATTGCTTCAAAACTTTGCACTTTGGTTTAAGAGTTTGTAATCTTGCATCTTGTAATTTTTATTAAAACGTATTTTTCTCCCTTGTTTGATTTCACTCCCGAGACAATTAGCACTCGGCTCATGTGTCTGCCATTATAATTTCAAAATTAAGCAGGAGGAGGCAAGCAGAAATGATATGAAGTTTTAAGTTTATTTATTAGTGACACAAGTAGGCTTACATTAACACTGCAATGAAGTTACTGTGAAAATCCCCTAGTCGTCACATTCTGGCACTTGTTCGGGTACACTGAGGGAGAATTTAGCCTGGCCAATGCACCTAACCAGTACTATGGGAGGAACCCGGAGCACCCGGAGGAAACTCAAGCAGACACGGGGAGAACGTGCAGACTCCGCACAGACAGTGGCCCAAGCCGGGAATCAAACTTGGGTCCCTGGCGCTGTGAGGCAGTAGTGCTAACCACTGTGCCACTGCGATGGCTGAGGAGGTGGGTAAGAAATTGCAGAAGTAGAATGGCAAAGACATGGTGAGACAAAATGAGGGTGAGGTGGGGATAGAAAGAGGTCAGGGGGGCGGTGGCAGCTACTGAGATGGTCTCAGTATTATAACCAGAAAGTCCAACAGTTCTTTGCAGAGATATGGATTAAGGTGAAGTCTAAGGAGTTTGGAATCCTTTCTCTTTTGCAAGAAAGTTTTGGAGTAGTATGTGGTTTAGGACGTTCACATCACAGAGTTTCAGCTAATTCACTCTTTTTGAAACCAAATTTTAAAAAGAACCAAGAACAAACACAAATGTGACATGTGAAGTATCATTAGTACAAGTTACAAGTAACCATGGACAAGTTATAAAAAGGTAGAAAACGCTTAAGCCACAGATTTCCTTTGAAGGATGGAGACACCTGCCTATTCTTTTTGGTGGAATGTTTTTGTTCACAGCCATCCTTGATGCTGTGTATTCAACCTGCAAGGTGTACAATGTTCTAACGCAGATGTCAGGCACCAAAGGATAGAACTGGAGCCTCATCTTTGTACAGCCGCAATTTTATTTACAGAAACACATGTACCTCCAAAATCCAACAACCAAGTTTCAGTCTGCCTTTCAAATATATGTGGGCACAAGTAAAGCCCCAATTAATGAATACAATCAAACACCCTTGTATATATAAACAACATACAAGAGCAGTTCAGTGCCTTAACTACTAATTTTTTCTCCTCATTGTAGGAAAACATTTCCACTGACTGAACACCCAGCTGAAAACGTACCACACAGCGAATCAAAAGGAGAAATACACCTTCACTTTAATACATCATCTCTAATTGCTTCACACAAGTGCAAAGGCAAGGTAAAGTCACCATAGTCCCAGGTGACCATAGGCTGCTCTCCTCTTTGATGGGGAGAGCTGACCAGTGGTGATTTTAACATGAGGATCACCACACCTCAGGCGAGGGGCAAGGTTCAGAAGGCGGGCCTTCATGAATAACCTTATTCATACAATAATTGTTCACAGTTATTCATGCAAATGCACTCGGCAATTAAAAGGGAGAAAGTTCAATTTGTCATAGTTAGAAAAAATATATAAATTTTGTCTGGTGCAACTCTTGGGCATTTCAGTGTTTTATGCACACCAAACATGTTAAAGAACGAATTTCAGTATTTTCTGTAATATTTATGCACTACAATATATTGTATTTAGCAAAATAAACTCATTGGGTAATCTACAATAAAAACAATTCAGAACTGTCGTTTGTTTGCTATTTCTCATCCAAATGCTACTCCTCAGCAACATCATCCAAAAGCACAACATTGGTTTTCCAATGAACACCAACAACCATGAGCTCGACCTCACTAGGACCTCTCTCATTTCCTCCACTCTCTTTAAATTGTCAAAGTGATTTAACTACATCCAACATTACATGAGCAGAAACTTCCTTCAATTGAACATTGGGAAGTTTTAAGCCATCATCGTTTGTTCCTGCCCAAAACTCCATCCCCTGGCTGCCAATTCCACCTCTCCCCCTGGCAACTCTAAGAAACTCCAAATTCTCTTAAAAAGTAGGGAGGATTTGGTTAGGAAGGGAGAAAAGTATGATCATTTCAGGTAAGCCAGTCATAATCTGGCAGTCAATGTCTAGGGGTACTTAAGGGTGGAAAGAGGAAATGACTGATAGGTGGTGATTGGGGAATTGTGTGGATAAAAGAACAGAAGCAGGTATTATTAAGCAGGACAACAGTGTCAATGATGTTAGCCAGGTACAAAGGATAGAAAGTTGGGAATTGGCGAGGCAGTTTGTAAGGGAATTTAAGGTGGGGACAGGGAGAGGGAGCAAGGAAAGATTCCTTCCCTCCCTCAACAGAAGACACAAAGATGGGTTGAAGGTGGAGAAGGGAAAGTGGGTCCTGATGGAGCTAAACAAAAGTTCTTCATCGGTGATTGAAACCAATGATGCCAAAGCCTCGCAAAGTTTATATTTATTTATTGGGGTGGCATGGTGGCACAGTGGTTAGCACTGCTGCCTCACAGCGCCAGGGACCTAGGTTCAATTCCAGTCCTGGGTCACTGTGTGGAGTTTGCACATTCTTCACGTGTCTGCGCGGATTTCCTCCGGATGCTCTGGTTTCCTCCCACACTCCAAAGATGTGTGGGTTAGGTTGATTGGTCATGCTCAATTGCCCCTTAGTGTGGAGGGATTAGCAGGGTAAATACGTGAAGTGACAGGCATTGGGCCTGGTTAGGGTTGTTGTCGGTGCAGGCTTGATGGGCTGAATGGCCTCTTTCTGCACCTGGTGTTCATAGAATCATAGAAACCCTACAGTGCAGAAGGAGGCCATTCGGCCCATCGAGTCTGCACCGACCACAATCCCACCCAGGCCCTACCCGCTAATCCGCTACCCGCTAAGGTGGTGTTGTTAAAACTCTTACTCTTTCTGCACTACAGGGATTCTATGACTCTATATTAGGAGGGGGTGTGTGCCACCTCAATTTGCTCTCACCACAACCATCAGTAACCGAGACACAAGTGGAGCCTAAAGTGATTATTTCACACGCAACTCCTGCTTGAAAGAACAAAGGCCACCAGCAGATCAGCCATGATCTTATTGAATGGCAGAGCAGGCTTGAGGGGCCAACTCCTGCTGCTTGGATTCTTATAATATAACCCTATGCGTTAGGTATTCTGCCATGGTTCAAGGGGACACAAAAATGTCCATATCAACACAGATTTTCATTTTAGGTGGGAAAAAACTGATTACATTTACAGAACATTTTGTTCGTTCCTTTGCATTGGTTCCAAGAATTTTACTTCAAGCAACAATTCATCAGAATTGTTGACAACCAGCCAAACACTCTCCATTTTACTGAATCATGGATTAAATTAGGGTTGTTGTATAATTACACTATTTCCAATAAGCATATGTACCGGAGTGATTCTGATTAAGGTGGTCCTTCACCCATCTGATTTGTCTCTTTCAACCCTTTCAAAAGTAAAGTTTATTGATTAGTCACAAGTAGGCTTACATTAACACTGCAATGAAGTTATTGTGAAAATCCCTAGTTACCACATTCCAGCGCCTGTTTGGGTACACTGAGGGAGAATTTAGCATGGCCAACGCACCTAACCATATCCCTACTGCAGCAGCTAGTCATTTCTTACAGCTCTTTTACACCAACACTATTTTATGTCATTTCGGCGAGGTCAGGAATCAAAACATCAAACTGGGCTTCTTTATTTTAACAGATTCACAGACCCAGCATCTTGTGGGTCTACAAGACTGCCTCTGGAATAAGGGAGACAGATTTAGCATTGTAAACAGAGCTCACTGATTCCAGTTTCCCGGAACCAGACCAAAATAGCATCAGTGCAAATGCAGCTTTAGAACAACACGCCCAGGCATCGTGAGCTGAAGCATCATTACAACAACCCATTTGAGCTGTTAATCAAGATGTACTTCTTGCCCTCTCTTTACTCCGTGTCCCACCATTGTATCATTTCTGAAAGTATGGCACCCTACTTATTTTCCACATCCTATTAAATATTTGAATTAAGCCCCATCAGAATTGTCATTTTTTTTAGGTTAATTAATCCAACCTAATTCACTGATTATTGTTCATCCCTCTAACACCAACGATCAGCTTTCTTGTTCTCTGCAGTGGCTCAAGATCTTGGATAGGCATTTAGGTATGCAGTACTGTAGATCTGACCTAACTACAATATGACACAGTGAAAACAGGAATTTGAAATCAACTGACTTTGGGGTCAAGTTGGATTCAGGTGAGAAGCTTGATGATAGAGCATTATAAGTCAACACGCCATGGTAGATTTTTCAGATACATGAGCCAGATAGGCCTGCAATGTTTCAGGGTGCTACTGGACATATGTCAGTATAAATAAACACTAGGCACATCTGCAAGTCAATGCCCCAACAGGCAGTGATCCTAACTGAGTAAGCAGCTAGCTTACAAATCCTTTGGGTTGGTAAATTGTGTGGTTTAAGCTGCAGGAGTATCTTTACTGAGGATGCCAAGGACTTGTCTTGCTTTGCTAATCTACAAATAAACTCTTTTAATTCAGGCTAGTGGGGATTTTCACAGTAACTTCACTGCAGTGTTAATGTAGGCCTACTTGTGACACTAATAAATAAACTGAAAAAAAAACTATCCCAGTGGAGAAATGCACATTCCACAATCAGAACGCCACCTGTATGGATTTTTGTGGCTTCATTTAGTTTTTTTTTAAATATAGTGAAGGGTTTCTGTGTAGGTGAGCTTCCTGGCTAGCCAAAATAAAAAGATCTAATCAAGGTTTTTAAAACAATTTGAGACTGTAAAATCTCAGTTAACTATTTCTTCCGGCGGGGGAATCAGAACAATAAGGCATAACCTTAAAATTACAGTTAAACAATTCAGGGAAAAAATAATAATTTTCCCTTGAAGACGAGTAGAAACCTGAAATCTCTCTTCCCTCAAAATGCTGAGAGAACTCTGAGAAGTTAATTGAAATATTCAAGACTGAGATGGACAGGCTTTTGTTATCTGAATGTATGAAGGGATATGGAACAAAAGTGAATAAATGAAGTTGAAATACATATCAACATGATTGAAAGAAATGGTGGAAAAGGCCTAGATTACTAAATGGTTTACTCTTGATGTTATGATAAGCAACATACACCAACATCCCGTTCATTTTATGCAAAACTGCACACAGTGACCAACATCTCTGGGTTGCTTAGCTTTCCCCATTCATGGAGGGCATGTTCCTTGTATTTTATCATGCAATTGTCCAAATTAAACTTCATTTGCTACTGATCAACCATCAAGTTCGCTTTGCAACATCTTCACTACAATCTTCCAGCATTGGTGCCCACGCCTCCCCTTGTGTTGGTGCCTATGTCATGAACTATTGAGAGTGGGCAGGGAAAGCAGAGTGGGGGGGAAGACAGAGACCCAGCAATCATCCTTCCTTCCCACTTCCAGGGCTTAGTGATTTTCTGACGAACTAAAATCCTATCCCATTACTTGGGCAATCTAAACCTCAAGCTAACTTCCGTCCTCACCGCAAATTTTAGTCCTGTCTTTTTAAAACGATATATTTTGGTGCTTACTGACATTCAAATTTAGCCTCGAGGTTATTCCTACACATGTCATAAGCACAAAGGTTCACTGCAACCTAATGCAACATATTGTGGTGTTTGCTTAACAGGTCCGAAAACTATTAAACATCAACATTCCATGTCAGCACATTGCTATTTTAAAATGGTCTCCAACAAGAGCTCATATTGAACTTCAATTTTAACATCACCCACTGTGAACAGAAAGTCAAGAGCTATAAAGCAACATCTATTTGATGCAAATAGCGAGGCAATTCTAACCATTCTCGCAATATCAACCTCAATGTCAGTCAGTGTCAGGGTTATATCAAGCAACGGGGCAGACCCTTTACCAAGTTAAGTATATTTGCGAAGGCTTACATTCATTTTTACAATTAAGACATACCACTCACAGGTATGAAATTCAGAATAAATTTTGACTGCCGAATGACCCTCTCAGACTTGCTTATGAAGTTCTCAGCATAAAATCATGGGTGGCACAGTGGTTAGCACTGCTGCCTCACAATGCCAGGGACCCGGGTTCAATTCTGATCTCGGGTCACTGTCTGTGTGGAGTTTGCACGTTCTCCCATCTGTGTGGGGTTTCCTCTGGGTGCTACGGTTTCCTCCCATAGGCCAAAGATGTGCAGGTTAGGTGAATTGGCCATGCTAAATTGTCCCTTAGTGTCAGGGGGATTTGCAGGAGAAATAGATGAGTTACAGGATAGGGCCTGAGTGGGATTGTTGTCGGCGCAGGCTTGATAGGCCGATCGGCCTCCTTCTTTACTGTAGGGATTCAATGAAAATACAAGTTGGCCATATTGTGATTTGAAGTTTTTTAAAAATGACTGTACAGTCAGCAATTTAATACCTTTAACCAGTGTCTTGGGTACCAATTTCTAGCAACTTCAGCAATGTCAAGTATCCAGTGTTTCACTGGGTTGTATAAAGCATGTTTCAGGAACATCTTTATATCTTTTCCCTCACCATTCAAAGATCAAGTCATTAAACTTGCTTCAGTTTTAGTTAGTTATTTTTTATGTGGCCTTATCACAGATTCCCCTTTGAACACACCAGAACTTTCCATGTACCTTTAGGGAAATGTTGCACCCAGCTAAAGTTTTGTTCAGTATGATCCTTCAGTCCTAGCAGTTTTTCTCAAATGCTCGAATCTCAGTGATCATTAAAACACATTTATTAAATTTATCTCTTATTCCCAAGTATATGCTCCATCAAACAATTAGGCATTTATAAACTGCTCAAGCTTCACTAGGTGTGCTTAAAAATGATTCTATTAGAATTCAAACCAAAAGAATTACTGTGCACCACAACCACTGTCAGGAGAAAATCTATGAAAAGGACAAAAAGTAATGGTTCTAGAAGATATTCCAATGGATTCAAGAGGTTCATAATCACTACACCACCATTTTCAGAAATGTGCCAGATATGCATGTGAGCATGTGTCTGTGTATATCCATTTTAGTGCAATTTTATTTTGAAAAAGTCGCCATCATCACAGACGTCTGATTCTTCCGCCATAAAAGCTCTACAGTATGAAATAAGGGAGTGCCAACAGAAAATTGCGCCTCCAACATATCCTAAACTGCTAGAGCTACTTTTCAATCATTACATTTTTCCTCACAGACATGAGGGGATGAAGAGATTAGCAACATTAATAAACACCAGGCTATTCGGCATGTTTGCACTTTTGCCTCGGACTCAGAAGGTTGCAGTTTCAATGCACACTTTCAGACCAGCAAATAATCCAGGCTGATACTTCAATGCTGCAATGCATAACCATAGCATTGTGAGAAGTGCCATCTTTTGGATGAGATGTTAAGTGATCATGTGTACGGTCAGTGAGTGCTTCATGGTTCTTTAGAGAATTACCACAGCAGCTAGCAACAATTCAGATCATAGATTAGACATTACACTATCTAAACCCAATTGTTCCATTACACAGCTGAAAATGAGTAATTATTCTAAATCTTGAAAAGTTTAAATTTAAAATTATTTTATTCATTAGATGTGGGCATAGCTGGCTAGGCCATCCCTGGTGGCTCTTGAACTGAATCGCCATTTCAGAGGGCATTTAAGAGTCAACCACATTGCTGTGGATCTGGAATCACAAGTAGGCCAGACCTGGTAAGGATGGCAGATTTCCTTCTTTAAAGAACATTCGTAACCCAGGTTTTTACGACAATGATGGTATTCATCATTAGACCTTTTTACAATTCCATTTACTGAATTCAAATTTCACCATCTGCCGGGGGTGGTTCAAACCTGGATTACTAGTCTGGTGAAAATACCACTGCATCACTGCCTCTCCCCGTCAAAATACATCATTCCTGTGAAACTTTTAATTTTAAGCTAAATTTAGTTTGCCTCAATTAACCAACATAATTTTATTTTAGGCAAGATGTTGGCTGCCGGCAAGGACCATGGAGGTTGCACAGCCACGATTGCCAGCATTGTAAAACAAGGCACCTAAAGAAAGTGGTACGATGGCGTAGTGAGTCACACATCAAGCAAGACTAATCATTTATTTTTAGAATGTAATTAACTATGTCTTGAAAAAAATGAAAGCAGTCAATTAAAAGTCCATATTTATTTGTGACGTAGTTCCTTGCAAAGGTTCATGCCTGTTATGGTGTTTGCTTCACAGGCACAAAAAGTAATATGATAGATAAGGATCCCAACTATTTACAATCAAGTTGCACTCCTTTGCTGGTGACAACAAGCATAATTAGACAGTTGGCTAAGCGTTACTGACATTCAATTCCCCTTTTAGGTGAAATAAGCATTTGACACAGTCTGCATTATTGCAGGTTCAAGCAGCACCATACTTTTTAAACCTTTCATTCAAATGAGGTCTTCAATCGCATTATTACAGTGAAGTCTGGTGATCTGTTGTAGAATCAAGGATCTGGTTGGCTAGAAATGGAATTTAGAAAGACTGTAAATCTCACCTCGGTCAATTAGAGGCCATCCAAGGCAAGTATCAGAAGTACTTGGAATAAACTAAAAATTCAGGTCAAAGTAGGTTTTGAAATATGTACTGTACAAGATGCCACACTGCTAATATATTTATAATTACAATATGGAGCATGGTTCAGAAAATACCACAGCTCACTTTGGTTGAACAAAACATTTCAATGGCCTCACAATTCATTGTTCCTTTCACTCAAAATATTTGAGCATTTTTCCACCAAACAAATTGGCAGGGTACAAGGGTGGGGACAGCCAACTATCTAGGGAGAAGAGGGGAAAGAAACATCAACAGAATTGTAAAAATAAAAGGCATCATTTTGGTAGGACATACTGAGCTCACTGAAGTAAATATCCCAGTCGCTTGATTGATCAATTTTCTGTCCAGCCACAAAGGTCAAAAAAGTCCCAGTGACTGTCAGCATTCTATTCTATCAAAGTCCAGTCCGATTTATCCACTGCAAGTTTTCACATTTTCTAGCAGGGTCACTGGATTGCAATCCAGAGAAACCAAACATTTCCACTCTCAGTGTAGGACTGACGCGCAGCATATATCATGTGATATGCAGAGATCTTTTAAACAACTTAAATCCACTTCTAATGCTCACTGGAATGCTGCCACAAAGGACAATCCTTCGAAGTGGAAAAAAAGCAGTATAGTGCGGATGCTGGAAATCTGAAATAAAAACAGAAAATGCTGGAAATGCTCAGCAGGCTAGGCAGCATCAATGGAGAGAGAAACAAAATTAATGCTTCAGGTCTGTGACCTTTCAGAAGTCCAACAGGTTTATTTGGTAGCAAATACCATTAGCTTTTGGAGTGCTGCTCCTTCGTCAGATGGAGTGGAAATCTGCTCTCAAACAGGGCACAGAGACACAAAATCAAGTTACAGAATACTGATTAGAATGCAAATCTCTATAGCCAACCAGGTCTTAAAGATACAGACAATGTGAGTGGAGGGAGCATTAAGCACAGGTTAAAGAGATGTGTATTGTCTCCAGACAGGACAGCCAGCAAGTCCAGGAGGCAAGCTGTGGGGGTTACTGATAGTGTGACACAAACCCAACATCCCAGTTTAGGCCGTCCTCATGTGTGCGGAACTTGGCTACCAGTCTCTGCTCAGCGACTCTGCGCTGTCGTGTGTCGTGAAGGCCGCCTTGGAGAACGCTTACCCGAAGATCAGAGGCTGAATGCCCGTCACGGAGAGAGCTTTGAGTTAGAAGCCAGTGGAATTAGGACAAATAAAAGGTCGACATTTAGGGTGCTAATTAGGAGAGATTGAATAACGGAAGAGTCTTTCAGGGTCATGTCGGGGCAAGAAAAGAAACAAAAAGAATAGTTCTGGGAGGGTGGGGAAGGTGCGAGAGCAGAAGTGCGGGAAAAGTTGGACACGTTGAGGGCCCTGTCAACCACAGTGAGTGTGGCAGTGGCAGAATCCACAGTGGAGGAAAAAAAGAGACACTCAGAAGTAGTATTGTGGAAGGCTGCATTATCAGGACAGATCCAACAGAGAAAGATGAACCAGGAGAATGGACTGGATCTTTACAGGATGGAAGTGTGAGGAGTGTAGTCGAGATAGCTATGGGGGTTAATGGGCTTATAATGAGTATTAGTTGATAGCCTCTCATCAGAAATGGAGACCAAGAAGTTAAGGAACAGAAGGGAAGAGTTGGAGATGGAACATGTGAAACTCAGAAGAAGGGTGTGGAAGCCAAGTTGAAGAAGTTTTCCAGTTCTGGGAAAGAACAGGACACCACACCAGTACAATTATCAATGAGTTGAGGGAGGAGGCCTGAGTAGACTGAAACCAAGGAATGTTTGATATATCCTATCAAATAAAATATATAGCTAGGATCCTTGCAGGTACCCATAGCAATACATTTTATTTGGAGGAAGTGAGATGAGTTAAAGGGCAAGTTGTTCACTGAGAGAGCAAGTTCAGCCAGGTTGGAAACTGGTTGGATCTCCGCTCAAGAAGCAGCACAGAGCCCTCAAGGTCTTATCCTGTTAGACTAATTCAATCTCTCCTGCCTTCTACTCTATGACAGAGCTTCCTATTCTCCTTGTCCCATCCACCCCATGCTCAAAACCTATTAGAACTTTTTCCAATTCTTATGAAAAATCATTGACCCGAGATGTTAACTCAGTTCTCTCTCCACACATGCTGCGTAACTGCTGAATATTTCCGGCATTTTATGTTTTCACTCCTTCAAACTGGCAACTTTTTTCTCCTTTTACCATTATTTCGGTAGACTGTTTTCACTCAGTCAGGCGATCAGTTTACACCTCCCTCTGGGCTTTCAAACCAAGTCAAGCCTTCCAATATCCAGTGAAAACTGTGCAAATTACATCCGGTTCTTAAGAAAATGTGGCTCTGTTGAGTAGAATCCAAAGCAAACTTCTATTTAATAAAGGTATGTCTAAGTCGAGTGTATGCCAAAATAGAAACATATTTAAACTCTGCATGCAGCAGAAACAGGCAATGGCAGCCATCGTAGATTAAAGTTCTCAGAATAAAATGGGACAAATGGAAGCCCATGGAACACAGAACAACTCATAGCAAACACAAAGAAGTTGAACCTCAGCAAGTGTCAGAGCTCTCCCAACTCGAGGTACATATGCTAGATGGCACTCAATCACAGAGTCTTCTTGGAGAGCTTCTATTATCAAGCAACTTTCCTCCCGCACATCCCAATGTTGCCACTGCTAGTCCAACCCAAACATTTTAAATTCTCCCAACATGCTTTATGACCAACCTCCAGTACCAGTCACCTAACCATTTTACATATTTGACAGTAGTTAATATTTAAAGGGCCAAAAGTTTGGAAGAGCCACTGGCGATGCTTCATCAATTTTAAGTTTTGAAATTACCCAATAAATTGCTTCAAATACAATTTGGTTGATTGATTATATTTAAATAGCCAACCAGCACGGATTTGATTCTGGATCAGGTAAATAATCACCTACTACTGTACAGATATTTAGGGCAGAATTTCCCCCCAAAATTCTAAGTATCGTAAAATTCTGAAAACGCGTATGCTCACAAGGGAAACTGGCTTCAGAACGCTCAAGTGCCATTGTGCAGGGCGCCCTGATCTCTCAGTGAACCAGGAGACTTCTTGCCACACCCCATAGATATTGGACCCACCCCCACCCATTTATTGGCAGCAGGCTCTCCCCCCCCCCCACACGCCAACACAGGGCATCAGGATCCTCCCGATGAGTCCCCCTGGCGGATCCCCGCCCTCCTTGCATAGTTCCCCCACCCCCAAAACCCAGTTATAGCCCCACCCCCACCTGGACCACACACCCCTACCAGGCACTGCCAGGATACCAGGTGGGCGCTGTCAGTGCCACGTGGGCACTGCCAGGGTGGCATTACATGATGGACACTGCTCAGCCATGCTCCAATCAAACCGAGGGCTTCAATGGCCTCCAATACCGTCAGCGTGGCCATCAAGCCTGGTCTCCATTGGTGAAGAGATTGGGGGGGGGGCTCACATGCAATCTTACAGGGTTACCACATAATCGCACACTTAAAATCTACTCAAATGATATATGGAGCTTGATTTCATTGAATAGTCAACATTGATCGCCACTTATACAGCTAGCAGGAGTAAGGTAATTGACAGTAACAGCAGAAACACTTAACACCATTCATCAAAATGTCTACAGTACTATTTATAACCATCCCACTACGTATTAATTCCTCACTCAACAAGGATAGTATGTTCTGTACTGGAAACAAGCAGTAGGGCAGGCCAAATTACGATCAGAAAAAGCCATCATTAATACCGGCCCTCCTTTGGAAAATCCTAAAGAGGAAACTAAAATATCTGTTCCATAGCAAAAATGCCAAATTATTCCTTGGGGGAAAAAAATCCCACACGGAGGCTAGATTCCTGAATTCATTCAGAAATAAAATGCAGATGATTGGGCTGATCCACTAGCCCTAAACATGGAGCAATGCTCTCTCCTTGAGTTCCAGTGCAATGATTTGAGGCTGCTGAAATTTCACCAGTCTCTGTCTCTAGCAGAATTTTACACGACGAAGCACTTTTATGTGTGGGGCTCCACAATAGAACCACTGGAGAAACTAGCACCGAGGTCAATAATTGAAACCATCCCAATTTCCAGGCAAAGTGCAACAATGGGAGAAGAGAAAAGGATCAACAAATTAGGATTAAAAAGTGCAGAAAATCTTCAGAGATGGCTTTTTGTTTGCTCGTTAACTCCGAAACCATCCTTAGTCCTTCTAAAATTTCACGCACCCTTGCTCTTCAGAGTACTACAAAAGAAACATAACTTCATTGTGCTATCCAAGTATCTTGTAGTCAATAGATTTCTTACAAGTGTAACCAAATCTAAGATGTAAGCCACACAGAGCAAGGTTCCACAAACAACAAGTTGATGAGTCACCAATTAACCTTGGCCAAGGCACCAGGAAAACTCTGGCTCTTTTTCAAATAATATAATATCCTTTACATCTACCAGAGGGAAGTCAGGGTAATGACTTTAAAGGATGGCACAGCCAACAATATAGCACACCCTCAGTACTGTACACCACTGTCACTTTAGATGATGTGCTTAATTCCTCTAATGAGGCTTCAAGGAGTCTAACAAGGCCAGAATTAGAACAAAGTGCCATGGTCCAATCACTCCAACTCCTCAACACCATCAATGCCATCACCAGTGTCTCTAATGTCACACCCCAGGAATTTACCTTGATTGGCATGCTAACCAGGATGACAGTTGAACATTTAGAGACAGTTGGGCCGGAATTCTCCCATCCCACCCATCACGGGAAATTGTAGCGGGGGATGGAATTCACATTTGGTGAATTACAAACTTCTGAAACCAAAATGAATTATGGGAATCGAGAAAGACAATTCAAGTTGGATCTGTTGTCGCCCAGACACATTCATCATATTTATAGGGGAGATAGTGGAGCAGTAGTAATGTTACTGGATAAGTTAATCCAGAAGCTAAAGCTCTGGAGACATGGATTCAATTCCCAGCATAGCAGCTGATGGAATTTAAATTCAATGAATAAATTGGGAATATAAAGCTGGCCACAGACAAATATAATTGATTGTTGTAAAAACCCATGATCTGGTCCACTAGTTTCCTTCAGGAAAGGAAATTTGCCATCCCCACCCAATCTGGCCTACTCTGGACACAGTAGTGTGGATGACTCTTAACTGCCCTCTGAATTGTTCTAGTGGGAATTAAGGATGGACAACAAATGCTGCCAGTGAGACACACATCCCATGAAAGAATTAAAAAATTAGGAAGTATCAGTACATCAGTGCAAATTGTTAAATATCTGCATGAATATGGAATGCTGAGACATAACCAGAGTTCTGGCAATATTGATTAATAAACTATTAACTAAAACAAACATAATGAAATAGTAAAGAGCTTCGTTATGGAAGACACAGGCTTTTAAGCTTCTGGAAGAGAAGATGGGTATACAGCAGGAAGGAGTCGCATGTGTTAAAGTCAGCATTTATTTGTGTCTTTCAATCCCATATCCCCTTAAGAACATATGAAATAGAAGCAAAAGTAAGTCATACAGCCCAATGAGCCAGCTCTGTCATTCAGTGAAAACCTGGCTGAAATTGTACACCAGCTCTACTTTCCCATCCTGTTCCCCATATCCCTCAGTTCTCTTTAGTGACCAAAAATCCAATTACCTCAGTCTTGAATAGACTCATCATTTGGAATTCTCTACCCAATAGGCCTGTGGTACACAAAAGATTCGCAATCTTCTGAGTGCAAAAATTTCACACTTCAGTCCTAAAGGCGCAGCCTCTCATCTTGAGGCTACAGCCACTAGCTTGAGACTCTCCAGAGAAGGAAACAGCCCCTCAAAGCAAAGACCCTGTCAACGCCTATAAATAACTATACTTGTTTCAAGGAATGAGAAAAGTTAAATTGAGGACTACAACTGGCTACGCAAGGACATGTACCAAATCACAGTACTTGGTAAAGAGATAGATGACTTCTATAACAGAAGAAGCTCCAAGACAAGGCATCTTGATGATCACAGAGGGATTTCAATATAAATACTCTTTCATAGAAACGCACAAAGGAATCATGAATTTCAAATAACATGCACAAATTTACAAATCTTGGACTCACTGAAGAGTCTATCAGATAACATAATGAGGAGAATGCAGGTCTTTTCAATGTATGAACCAAGATGAGATTCTTTCGTCCGTCTCTTCCTCAGGACCACATGAAGCCAACCCCAGAAACACCTCCACAATGCATCAGGAAAAAAACATTTGGTTTATTGTTATCCAAAAACAATTTCCATGTTACCTTAATTAATCCACCATATCCTCGCAGGTCAACAGGTAATTTTGAAACAGGCTGCAGGTCAACTAGTAATTTTGAAAATAAAATTCTACTTTGTTTTTTTAAGGTTTAATACTGATTTTTCCTGTATTAGTGGCAGCCTTTCATCTTTTATAATGATGGTTTGTGCCATGGTGGATAATTCTTGTGTTAAGCATCGCCTGCTGTTGCTCAGGAGTCTTGCTCTAGAATGGCAGACTCTGCTTAATTTTCAGCAGAAGCCGACAGTGGACAGAGAAGGTGCATGATTCTCTCTGGCCCTCTTCTCGGATGGCTGAGCTTTTAGTTTCTACTCACCTCTTCCAATGCTTCTAGTCATCACACCATCAATAACCGTCTCCCGGTTCTCAGTGTCATATCCCCCTTTCAGGTGTTCTCATAACAGAGGTACAGATGCTCAGGTGTTGGTGATCCAGTGGGAAATTCACCATACAGAAGATCTTTGGGTATACAGCTATCATCCAGCCAATGAACACGTCTACGCCAGAGCTGGTTGTCTTAACAATGTGTAGGCCGATTGAATCAGCATGCTCCTTGACCTCTGAGTTGGCAATCTAACCCTGCCAAGAAAATGTTTGGGACCAATAAAGTGGAAATGTTCAGCTTTTCCTCCTGCCTAGCAAATGTTATCCAAGTCTCACCACTTTAGAGGAGTGCGTTGAGGATGAAATCTTGGCAGACTTGCAGTTTGGTGTTCTCAGTCAGCTTGCTGTTGTTCCACGTTTTAAAAAAAATTCAGCTTGGATGTAACAGTTACAGCTCTTGCAGTGCGTGTGTTTATTACAGCATCAAGTGGCAGATTGCTGGTGATTGTGGAACCTAGGTATGTGAAAATATCAACAACCTCCAGTGTTACATTGTCAATGCTGATAGATGGTAGTATGGCAACACTCTGAACCATGACCTTTGCTTTCCTGATACTGATGGTCAAACCAAACACCCTTTACAGGCATGAGAGTACCTGTGCATTTGCCATTGCAGGTGTCCCTCAGTATGGAATTTTAGTGTGGCTTCATCATCAATGTAGAGCAACTCTGGGCAGGTCTCAGCCCACCTTTGCTTTGGATCTCAGGTAAGCAAGGCTGAACAGATTTCCGTCAGTTCCGATATGCAAGTAAACACCATTTGTGGATGACCTGAAGGCCTATGGCAGCAGCAAAGAGAAAAATATGCCAAAGAATGTCAGCACCAGAACACAACTGACTTCACTGCAGATCCCAAAAGGTTCCAAGGTCGCAGTCACAGCTGACTTTACCCATCATGTTGTTATGAAGGAGATCAAATTTGGGGCTCACTGGAGCTGCTCAATTTTCTCCAGCAGCTTAAAAGAACTGCCAACCAGATATTTTTCAGATCTCTATGCATTTTCTGAGCCACCCTTAACATATTACTGCTCGTACAAGTGTCCTAAACCATTTATTCCAATGAAAGCTGGGGTAGATGATCAGCTAGAAGCCAAACCAAAAAGGTGTTGGCTTTAGTTTCTGCACTCACCCAACCAGCACTCTCTCTCTACAATGCAATCCTAAAACTGACACAATGGTGTTATATATTGGCACATGTATGCCCATGTTGGGAATCACCTTATCAAGATCATGTGGCAGATTCTACATACTAGGAACAGCACATACAGTATTCTTTTCTCCAAAAGCTCTTGTTATATTAGATGTGGGTGTTCTAAGAGTAACACAGTTTCTCCATTCTCCAAAAAATCAAATCTCAGTAATACAACTGGTGTCCCTAAAGCTGAAATATTGGGCAGAATTTTCCAAAGGTGTGATTCGCCGACACAGATTGCAATTTTCCCACACTTAGTCATTTTTTGGGAGAGGGGTGAGTTTTGCATCGGTTCTGAGAGGAGCGAGTCCTAACCATGCCGGTAAGCCTGGTTCCACAGAGACCGGGTGCCGTTTTTAAAGAGCACCCCAATCTTAAAGTGAAATTGAGGACCCCCTGTCTTGCCTCCATGGGACATCCCCCCATTGAAGGCATGTTCTCTCCCCTCCCCCCCCCCCCACCCCCAATAAAGATCGCCAACATCAGTTCATTGGGACCCTCCCAATGGGTCACCCTTCATGATCCCCACCCTACTCAGGCTCCACCCCCTTGGCACTACCCCCAACACCTCAGAAGTGCCCGCCTGGCACTTGCCAAGCTGGAAATGCCAGGTAGGCACTGCTCAGCCCAAGGACTTCAACGGCCTTCAAGACCCTTGGCATGACCATCATGCCTGATCTCCATTTGTGGAGACCAGTAGTGATTCTCACCGGGTTCTCATAGAATCCCAGCCTCAAACAAACTCAGCATATTTAAATACGCTAATCTGGTTCCCACCCATTATGTCCAGGCATGGTGGTTGGGAGGATTGCAATGGGGTTTTGCGTCAGCGCTGAACACGCTAAGACTGCTCATTCGCAGTTCCCCAACCCCGCTCCACTCCATCACGATCTGTGCCAGGCACAGCAATTAACTGTTTCTCTCACCATGGATGCTGCTAAAACTGTTGAATATTTCCAGTCCCTTTTTTTCCAGATTTCAAAAATCTGCAATATTTCCCTTTTGGGTTCTATTGGGAGCTGTCAAAGCCTTCAATGTTTGGTCTGCCTATTTCTTTTCCGAGGTGAAATATTACACATTTCTGCTTATATAGATACAACGTAGGCAAAATAATTCAATTGTATAATAGATATTTTCTGTTTTCCATTATCACCCACTACTTTCAAGATGAAGGATATCACTTTTAATGATCACCAGTGCCCTTCTGTAAATCAGACAACTTTCTATTGTATTATTTTGTTCTCTCTACCATGCACTCTCCTGTTAAAGGCACTGGCCTGCAGGTCCTTGGACAATAGTTGCCTTTCGTCACCCGTGAATTCAAATCACATAAACACACATGATCCAGGGAATGTTTACTTTCCTTCGCTTCCCTACCAGACCAGAAGCACGAGGTCCAATGCTACTTCTCCAGCAGCTGGCCTTTGCCAACATAACTCGGCATAATTGAAGAATCAAACCTGGGACCATCCAGTCTCTAGTGCTTAGTGTAAACTGCAGTGGGCCTTAAGAGGCAGCACAATCTTCTCTTTGCGTTCGCTCAGCTCGAAAATCAGCTTCTCAGACAAATCAATGCCCATTCCCATGGCAACCTGAATTACATGGGTCGTGTATTCACAGTTCCCACAGTCCTGGAAACACTTCTGATTTTGATATACATTAATGACTTGAACTTGGCACAATTTGGAAATTTTCAAATGACATCAAAACTTGAGTACATGAAAAAATACATAAAATTAGCAATCTTGTTTTAGCTTGCTTTTTAAAAACACTTGTAGTAAAGGAGGACTGAAAAAACATAGCAAGCTACAGTTTTAAAGTATAGGCACGAGTAAATTCTAATGAGGATACTATGTGGCGAACCTTGCTGATGAAACGCGTATAAAATCAGTAATTCTTGTTTTACTTTTATTAAAGAACTTGGAAGAGAAAAGAGAGACTGGGGAAAATATGGCAAGCTACAATTTTGAAGTATTGACAAAAGGGTAAATTCTAATAGGTTCATCACACAAAATCCTTTCTTTCAAGAGAGAAGCACGTGTTTGTAGGAAGGCATATTTCGAGGTAGGAGAGAGAGGAGGCACAGGTGTGATGGGTGGATCAGGGAGAGGTGAGATAACAGGAGAGCCTCGGGAGGAGATAAGGAGGAAAGACTTGAGGTAAAAAGGGGACCAATTTGTAGACACACTTTTCATTCAATATACCCAGCAGAACAATAGATATAGAAATGGCATTCAAATACTGAATTTGTGTGAAGAGGAAACAGCCTTTTGGAAGATAGTCAGAACAGTGGCAACAAAGGAAACTCTGGTGGCGGTCAAACAGTCAGGTCAAACTCAGAGATGGTCAAAAGATGATTATTAGTATTTGGGAGAGTCCAAAATACCAAATTTACTTTAAAAAATGCAGTAGTTGCAAGTTTAATAAGCCACCAATAGCAAAATATTGTTGCAAGCATTAACTGAATGTAACCAATGGCACACCCTGTTTAATTACAAAAGTTACTCAAGGTTTGCTAGCTGCAAATAATTGTTTATCTTGAAAATTTTGACTCATCATTCAATTACAATTCAGTACTTCAACAACAGACCCATGCATTAAGGTTTAACGCTTCATCATAAGTAGTCATCAGCAGCACCTTTGTTGCCATCTTAATTCCAATTTTTTTCTTCAAATTATCACCACTAGTAATTTTAAAAATTCAATGTATAATCAGTTGAGTGGAACAGCAAGCGTTCTTCATAACGATTTTTGGAGTTAGTGGAGATTCACCATGCTAAGTCATTTAGTCATAAACTGTAATCTGACTCCCTAAATAATAGGCCTAACTTCAGCCTCATGACAGGACGCACATTGAGCAGAAGGACAAGCACTTCGGCAACATGTCAAACACAGATTTTTAAAAAGCACTGGCAGAATTGTGGAAGCAAGTTATTTGTCCACCCACTGATCCCCAGTAAAATGCCCGGGCATAGGCATACCTAAACAGGGCAAAAACATTAAAAATACATCTAAATTAAGCATTTGCACAAATTTAAATTTGTGCATTCTTTTTTAAACTACAGCAAAACTTGCATAACCTACTCATCATTTGTTAAAAGCATGGACAAACTAACAAAAAGCTTTCCTTTGATACCTTAAGGAAAACCACCATGAGTTTGCTATTATGGCCTGCAAATCAAAGTTGTCAGGACCTCTTGTGTGTGGGTGAACTGTCAAGTGCACCATAGTGGCAGTGAAGCAGCAACAATTACCCTGTATCCAGATGCTGCCAATATGGAAAGGGAAAGAATAAAAGGTGGAAAATTGTCACAGCAATTGCTATCCAATGACACTTGATGAGGAATACATGAGTCTCAGGAATGAACAAGCTGCGACATCCTTTCCTCCATCAACTAAATCTACCAACACGTATTTTCCTTGTTTAAAAACTAAAGATCAATCATAGAACCATAGAATCCCTACAGTGGAGAAGGCCATTCGGCCCATCGAGTCTGCACCGTCAACAATCCCATCCAGATCCTATCCCCGTAACCACACGTATTTACCCTGCTAATTCCCCTGACACCACGAAGCAATTTAGCATGGCCAATCAACCTAACCCACACATCTTTGGAGCATGGGAGGAAACCGGAGCACCTGGAGGCAACCCATGCAGACACGGGGAGAATGTGCAAACACCACACCGACAGTGACCCGAGGCCGGAATTGAACCAGGATCCTTGATGCTGTGATGCAGCAGTGGGCTTTCTTAACGGAATGTGAATGAGGTTCACACCAGCCTCGGGCAGATTTTCTGACACCATCAGAAGAACCCGCTGTAAATCCACGTCAGCGTGAAGCTGATTTCTGAGCCCCCCCACCATATTTTCCCACCACTGAACGCTCTAGCAGGAGCTTGGGAGAATTCTGCCCAAAAATTCAATTTCTCCATTCTTCCTCTGAATGGAAAGTCATTTTCTCTTGAAATAGATCCAGAAGCTGCATGGTAAGATTCAATCTCTGTTTCTACCCGATCTGTTCTTTGATGTGACTATTAATGTTGACTGAACTTGGAAACCCAGCATTTATTTTTGGCAAAGCCAACCCGCAAATTTATGTTACTAATGTTATTTAAATGTCAGGAATTGCCATCACTGTTAACTTTAAAATTGCAAAGTAATTGTAACTACACACAGGATAATGATGCAGCAGGCAAGAACTCATTTTTCACTATACCCACCAAGAGAAAAGCAGAAATGCTTAAAGCTGAACATCTGAAAATCTCCTCCCTCATCATGCATCCCCCCCACTTCATCTCCCGGCCTAGGTGGACTAGTTCCAATTGGATTTGGTACAGGCACCGGTTATCCGCCCCGCCCCATGGCCCCATTTCACTGAAAGTGGTCAATCTTCATACCCAAACCCAGATTAGAAATACTTTTAGGTTATTTGATAATGGAGGGGAAGGGAGAATGGGCTCCACAGTGAGCCCACTGATGCTCTCATCAAACTTGCACAATTGTTCACACGTTGCATTAGGGCCAATCAATAGGGATTAGAAATGTGAGCTCGGTTTCATTTTATTCCTTTTATAGCTTTAGGTTAGCACACCACTTTTAACCCCAATTCGAGACCAGCTACTGCAGCGGGGAATCTTATTCGAGAACTTAAAGTCAGCAGGATCCAATTAATCATTTACTGCCTTTATTAATTGAGCCAGATAGCCACACATCAGGAATAAAAGAACAATCCTTTGAAAAACAGTGTAATTCATGGTGGTTTATTTGAAATGAGTAGGAAATTCACTAGCCTTAACCTGTTCAAATAAAGGCTCTGTCTGATGTTTGCCATTAATGTATTGAGATGCAAGTATGTCCAGTTATTCATCTTCATAATCTAATGTGCATGACCTCCAGAATATCTGATTAATTTCACACCAACATGGAACATCTGTATTAATAAATATCTTGTTACTAACACTGATTCATTGCAGACAAAAATTGCAAGTTAAGTCTTCATTGTTGGCTATGTGTTAATGTTTTTAAGTCACTGTGTTACTTGTTCTTATTACATTATGGTACTCAAAGGGAGATAGGAAAGTAACATCTTTGACTATGGATATACAAAGTAATTTTATGCCACTTAGTGTCCTTGAATACAAGCGCTTTTTAGCTCATACTCCCTGCCGTTCCCATGATTTAATGTACATCTGCTTAGCATGGCCATTTCTCGATGAGGTCACAGTCTGAAACAGTGTTTGAGTGAAACAAAAGTAGCACTTGTTAGAAAGAGCTGATGGCCCAGACATTGAGTCAGTAAGTACTGGAAAAAGATTTAAATGGTCAAGATTTGGTTTCTGGCTAACCTTGGCAAAGTTACATTTTTCCTAAAAGTTTAAAAGGGCAGATCATCTTAGTTTTTTTTATAAAATACCACAATACCCAATTGTGCAAATGCAAATCTCATAATGAGTAAACAAAATATGAAGCAAAGCTATACATTTAACCTTGAAGGCAGCCATACTCAGAAATTGGTGGCAGATGCACGAAAACAAAATGAAAAAGCTCCATCTAACACTAGTGTATATTTATACAGCATCCTTCATGCCAACAGGCCAATCCAAAAGCACAACATAGCCATTCATTACTTTCCAAATGTAATCACTATTATGTTGTCAGCATATGAAAAAAGGAAGTAAGTTACGATCAGAATTAAGAGAGCATACAAATCAATTTAAAATAAAGAATAATTTATCAATGGCAATATTTTTATAATTCCTATAAGTCAGAAATGTTTCTTTGATCAGCAGTTAATGTACAGCCACAACATGACTATTACAATTGTTAATATCAATAGTTAATGTTAACCACTTGGTCCTTGTTCAGAGGCATATTAAAATGGCAATTCTTGTTGCTTATGAAAGCACTCCCACAGTTGAGTCACAATCTGTGAATTTACTGTCATTGATTTCACAAATTTGAATTCAGTGGAATTTGCAACTTGTAAAAATCTTAAGATTTAAAGGCAGTCATGCACTATCACAGTCCAGATAGTCAGGTCTTACATACATGTTGTCCTGCCAATCAAACTTTGGACAGTGCAGTGCAGCTGCCAGCTTGACTCAGTGATACCCTATTCACACATATCGTGCAGAAGTTTGTAGGTTCAAGCCACACTTTAGAACTTCAATACATAATCTAGCCTCATACTTCTCTGTCACCCTGAGGGAGAGTTCTGCTGTTGGAGGTGAAACTTGCCAAATGGGGCTTTAAACAGAAAGCCCACTGTCTATTTCTGTGAAAGTAAAAGGTCTCATGGTATTAATCAAAGAAAAAGGATCAAGATCTTCTCGTGTCCTAGCCAATATTCCTTCCTCAACTACCACCAGTAAACAAAGATCATCTGTATTATTTTCTACTTGTGGAACCTTATGGTGCACAAACTGGTTGCTGCATTTGCTTACAAAACTAGATTGGTTACAGGTCGTTTGTTGCAAGTGAAGTGTTTTGGGATGTCTTAAAGCAAAGAATTTTGCATTCATATAGCAACTTTCACAATTTCAGGATGTCACAAAGCACTTTTGTATTTTTGAACTGTAGTCACTGTTGCAATGTAGCTGTCAATTTGCATATGTGTGGTCCTGTAAAATCAACAATGACCAGATAACTGTTTTAGTGATATTGGTTGGGGATCAATATTAGCCAGGACACTCGGGTGAACTCCCCTGCTTTTGTTCAAAATAATACCATGGAATTTATTTTTCTACACCCATTCAAAGTGGTGAACAGGAATTAGGTTTAATGCCTCACTGTTAAGACAGCAATCCTGCACAGTGTTGCATTCCCTCAAACCAGCACGGACAATGCCAGCCTAGATTATGTACTGTACTCAAGTCAGTGGAATGGGACTTAGAGACACAAACTACTGATTTAAGGAAATAAGAGTGCTATCACCAGACCAAGGCTAACATCACTAAAGAATTAAAGCTGACATATAAAAGCAATTTTTTTTTCTTAAGTAAAGACCACTAAAAGATTCCAGGTTCATTTTCAGTATCTGCTGGGGAAGTTAACCTCTTTGGGCACCAGTTGGGACATAACAATTGGTCTCCTTGTATCTAGGATATGGGAAGGGAAAGGTATGAAGAGTTCTTGATGTACATCTCATGACCCATGCTAGAAAATGCATGTGAACATAGAATTGAGATTGGCTATCATGCTGCCCAAAATAGTTCATTACTCATCATCTGGAGTCGCATTAAAAATGGCCATTCAGAAATATACTTGAAGGTTGCAAGTTATCTATGGAGTAACAAGCGTTTCTGTCCGTCTGCTGATGAGCTGATAGATTTTGCTGAAAATTAAAGAAAGGAGGAGCACTCCTGCAGCCCTGTTTAGTCTGCTATTGTGAAATTGTAACTGCAACTCCAATCCTGCTGCAACGTGACCCAGCATTCCAATCTATAAATTGTGCATGAACTGACAGAACAGAGAGCTTTAAGCATTTATTGTTCTGTCAGACCCAGAAACAAAGAGGTGTGCTGAGGTTGGGTTCACACTAAAACACCTCCAGGCTAAGGAGGGTACATTATTCTACTGTAACTCAGATGCAGAGAAAGTGCCTACTTATGATGGATGACCATACACAATCCCTGAAGAGTTCAGCTTAGACCATAAACTTAGACATGTTTTGTCCATTTTAGAACCATCATCAAAGTCAAGAGGAATTTACAGCAGGGTAACTTCAAAGCAATGTACATTAAGTATCGGTATTTTATGGTGAGTGCAACTATTACAAGGCACTCATACACTGAATACCGTTGGTGCACTACATCCACACAGAAGAATCAGTACCAACAATTACTTGAGATTTTCAGTTAATTATGAAATATAGAGAATAAAAGCAATGTTGTATAAGGCAATAACATTGCTCTCTGTTTATCTGTCAACCAGTGTCTCACATTGGGGCGGCATGGTGGTTAGCACTGCTGCCTCATAGCGCCAGGGACCAAGGTTTGATTCCCGGCTCGGGTCACTGTCTGTGTGGAGTCTGCGCGTTCTCCCCATGTCTGCATGGATTTCCTCCCACAGTCCAAAAGACGTGCTCGTTAGGCTCATTGGCCGTGCTAAATTCTCCCTCAGTGTACCCAAACAGGTACACAGTGTGGCGACTAGGGGATTTTCATAGTAACTTCATTGCAGTGTTAATGTAAGCCTACTTGAGACACTAAGAAATAAATTTTAAACATTTATCAATATCAACTCAACCTAAAAAAATAACCTTGAAACATATTCCACCTGTACTTTATTTCACATAATTTGTACAAGTTGAATTTACAAGGACCACTCACTCCATTTTCAGCAAATTTTAGGACAATTTGCTGTTTTTCTTAAAGTAGCCCTTGCAGCTATCTGATTTCAACTTAAGATATAAGATTTATTTCAGATGCAATCAATAAAACTGATATATATATATGTAAGCCTTTTTTCCAGACAGAATCTACTAAGGGAACAAAACTTAACAAGTAGAGTGAACACAGCTGTTCTGACTTGAATGAACACAGACTATCACCAGGCACAGCAAAATCAATCTGTAATCATTACTCAATGGTCCCCACCCCCTCCATTAAAGATACACCACTTTTAGCAGGGTGGGTCAAAGCTTAAGTAATAATGCAGCTAAAGCCTTTCATCAAAACGATTTAGAATTTTCTACTCACATTTAATAAGCTGCAACCATTGACCTTCGTAGGCAAGAACTGAGGTCAATCATCTCACAGATTACAAATTCACAAGCAAACTAGTCTTGAGGCAATTTTACATTGACAAAAGTACCTTTGACAGCACATGAAAATAAAAGGAGGCTAGTTCTGGAATTTGACTGCATTGGGAACCTGCGTTTTTGTGGATGTTGCAATCTGCCATCAGTTTAAGTATCTATTGTTCTGGGTCATTAAATGCCCAAAAGTAGTACGTGCATCCACATGTATCAAGAGATTAAGTGTGCAGATGTGTAGGATAGTCAACTCTTCTGACCTCATCTGTGAGAAGACAGCACAAAATTGTATTAAAAATGTAAGAGTAGCACCACAGGGAAGAGGGTAAGGGAATAGAGGGAGTCCATGGACAGATTGCTTGAGTCTTGCTACCCAATGGCAGACCAGTAAGTTGAAAAAGCATTGAGATTTTGTTCACAAGCCAGGTCACTTCAAACAAATGGACCTGTCCCTGGGGAAATCGAAAATGTTTCCAAATTATTATATTCTGTGTATGATTAGCTGATCCCAAAACAGTTGCAAATGTCATGTAAAATAGGATACATTTACTAAGAAACCTACTAGTGGCTGATCAGATGTGTGATATGCATATTATATTCCATCCATTAAGAATTTTAATCATTTTCCACCTTATTTAAGCAATTTGTAATATTCATAGATGTGTTGCCACTTACAAAATTGTCAAAAAGAACATTGGCACTATTTACATCCTATGATGAGGACAAATTTTAATCCTAGAGTCATCATCCTTTATTAACTTTTAGTATCAGTTTGGCTGAGTCAGATAGTCAGATTCAAGCCCCAAGGTTTGTGCCCATCATCCTGTCCATTATTTCAGCGCAGTGATGAGGGTGTGCTATAGAGCAATAGTAAAAATGCTATTTTGGATGAGATATTAATTAAACCACAGAACTATTTGCCCAAAGATCCATTGGCACTATTCAAACGGTAGGGAAGTCCTCCTCACATCCTAGACCACATTTATCACTTAACCAAGAGCACTAAATAATCAATCATCCAGTTCATTCTTGCTCGCTGAACTTCAATGCACAAATTGGCTGCCATGTTTGCCTGCCAGACAAAAGGTTGCTCAGAAAGCACATCACAATATCCTTATGACCTGAGTGGCACTATAGAAATTCAAGTTCTTTATTTTCTGGCCATGCATTAAATATGAATCTACAACAAAAATTGTTTTGGAACTAATGTAAAATGTAATTTCCACTAAAATTATTGCACAGATAGCTCATGCATATCACAACTAACACCAATCAAACCTAGTGGTTTTATTTAGTTCCAAAACAACCTGAATATGTGTAACACTTTTAATGGCATAAAATGTCAGGCATTTTGCAGGGTTGAAAGGGAAAAAAGGAACATCAACATTAAAGAGATATTTGGAGGGAGTAATCAAAAATTCAGTCGAAGATCTGGGTTTTTAAAAGAAGAGAGGCAGGGAATTCCAGCACAGAACCAAGACAGCTGAGAATGTTGGGTCGGGTAATCCACAAGAGACCAGAGTCAAAAGAATGGAGAGCGGAGGTCTGGGGTGGCAGCATTGATTGTACGCCCCTCTTCATCAGAACCTATTCAAGTCAAGAGCTATGTGAAGATGCATATGACCAAACTTAAGAGCGCTATTTTTCATAAGGACATTTGTTTACAGGTTATGTGCCAAGTGACAAGGACCCCTTCCTTTCATGGCAGATCTCCCCATGTATGTTCGATTAATGAGCCACATTGATTGATCAATCATGTGCATAAGTGCTACACTTGCCTCATTCAGCTCGTGGGTTGCACAGTCCACAATGGAGAGTTGACTTAGATTAGAACTTCCATCATCAATTGGATCATCTTGCAGTCAACTTGATCCCAAAAGAAACTACTTACTTCTGTCTCTTTGTAAGTCATTGAGAACAGAAATTAGTTTGGATGGGAAATACACTGTACTGCCAACATTAACACAAGGGGATCCATTGCTCCCCAAGTCAACACTTTTAGAATGAATGAATACTGCTTATCACTATTATCTGAAAACTTCATTTCACCAGAGATACTCCATATACATCATATTTACTTATTGAGTAGTTGCTTGGATAAGAAAGTGAGTACACTAAACAGAAGATATGTCTGCAGTAAAAAAGCACCAAGTTACTATTAAATGATTGTCAGAATATATAGTTATACTTAGGAAAATTACACATCAAAAGTAAAATTTCAACTGATCTCATAAAAAATTTCATTGCAACTCTCTTTTGGGTACTGAAAAAATAATCAGCTTTTCCAATCTCAATTAACTCAAAACTGAGGAAGGTACATGAACAGAAAATGTTAGAAATACTTCACATTTGTGGAAAATAAAAGTTTCAGGACAGTGACCCTTCAGAACAAACTTTCAGATTTCCAGCATCCACATCACTTTCTCTTAAAAGTATGCAAACTAAAACGGAGCTTTTAATTCCACGTTTCCAAGACACATTTGGGGTTAAACTCCTGAAAGTCATAAAATGTCGCTGTCTAATGACTTTCCCTGTAACAGATTTAAATACTTCTCCCACATAATCTATCATTTTCAGAAGGAGATATGTCAAGAAGAGTTTATCAAGTGCAAGAATGCTTGCTTCAAATTACTGGCAACAGAAACTGAAGACAATAGTTTATTTTTGATCTGGCATCTACAGAACAGATCATGCCAATACGTGGTAAGGTAGTTAAATCATATGGGGCAGTCACAGAAACTGGAGACTTTCTCCCCCCCATCAGCCCTGGAGTTGTGTTTGCTGGCACACTCATACATGGGTTAATAAAGGCACGATCAAGATGATCTTTACACTTCCCGTGTTTTCACATTTTTCTTTCTAATGTGCCTCAAAACACTTGCAGCACCATGTTCAGTTAAACACAGGGAACCGTAGGATGCCTTGTGTCAGACAGCAAAGGTATATCAGCTTTTATGTGGCACCGTTCAAACAAAAAGGGCAGTGATTTCTCCCAGTGTCCTGGCCACAATACTTCCCAACACAAGAAAATTATACTGGATTTTCATCTCATTTTCTTCTTGTGGAATCTTGTTTTCTGCAAGCAACTGCTACAATTGAATACATGACAGTGCAGCACTTCAAAAATTATTTGTTGGCTTTGATTAACTTTACTACATCCTGAGAACCAGGGCAAACACCATATAAATGCAAATTTGTTCTTTATATAATATAATATTTTACTGTATCCTTGAGTTTGATCCTGAATCATAACTTGAGAATAGATATGTCAATATTACAACTAATCATCTTGTTACAAAATACCACCCATCACCAGCTGAAGCAGTAGGAGCATTGATTTAGCTCTAGTGTACCTTTGTGGAAACCACATGGTTTGCTTTAATAGGATTATTGATGTATGTTACACATCATTTGGGTATTAAAGCATGGATCTTGACCTCTGAAGCTTTGTGATTCAAATCTTTACCTTCTAAAATGTTTAACTGTCTTACTGGAAAGATTCAGTGCCATCACGAAGGTCAAAGACTGTTTTGTGTTTGGTTTCTTAATAGACCTATAGCAATAGGTGTTTTTAGCAAACTCATCAATGTATTCACATTGAAACTTAACATCGAAATAAAAGCCTTTCCATTTAAACAAAAGCCTTTCCAGCGATACAAGCTGTTGTAAAGGCAGGAAAAATCAGTTATAAGTGCAACAATCTATTTATAACTCTGTCATGAGGGTTTGTCCATTGTTGCTGTCTCAATGAGACATCTGGATTGGTAAGGACTGGACAGTGCTTACAAGGTTTTTATAAAGTATGTAGGTCATGTGCTCAAGAAATAATAGCCAGATGTCTGTATGTTGCTTTGTTTTAAAATTCCTAGGCTTTCACACATTTGTTCCTTCATCTAATAGCTTCATTTTTTTAACCCTTGGGCAAAGGATCAAAGAAATGGATAGCATCTGTGTTCAATCTACCTTCTTTTAATTTTTCCATTACTTTCCTGAGGAAAAAGGACCTCAAAAGAGAGTCTGCGATTTCTCAAGTACCAGCAGCAAGTTTAAAAGACTCCTGCATCTTCTACATAGGACACAATGAGTTTTTCCAAGTTGTCATTTAAGACAGCAATTATTGTTCAGCACACTTATCTCTGCGTTCTTATTATTAAAAGCCCTGTGCCATGTGGTGCGTCAGGAATTTCACCCTCTTAGAACCTGGAGCCAAAGATTTCTCCTCTAGTCTTGCTGTCAGAGTTTATTCAGTCTGTTCCTGTCCACAACTAACTAAAGAATTGTTTTCTTTCAACTTAATGATTTTCTATTAGCTGCTTTTGGTGGATTTCAGGTACCACATTATGTGATCAGTCTTCAACAACTGAGCCGAGTTTATTGCAATGAAAGGTTTAATAAAAAGGTATTTTTTAAGCATGGATATAGTTTGCAACCAAATGATTAAAAGTGAACTGACATTAAAACAAATTGAAAATGTGGGATCCAAAATGATTTTCCGAAGTGAGTTCTTTATGATGAATGCAAGCAACAGACCAGTGGTGGGAAAGGAAAGTTGTGCACGAGTCAAATTTAATGGGATGGAGAGAATGTCGTAAGGGAGCAAAAATTCTGAAATCCTTTTAAAAGTTCAGGAAATATGCCAGTCCATGGACAACCTTTGCAAAGGCTCAACAGTACAGGATCAAGAAGTGACAAACTAAAGATGGCCTGCAGACAAGTGACATGACGTAGCACAGTGGTTAGCACTGCTGCTTCACAGCTCCAGGGACCTGGGTTCGATTCCCGGCTTGGGTCACTGTCTGTGTGGAGTTTGCACATTCTCCTCGTGTCTGCGTGGGTTTCCTCCGGGTGCTCCGGTTTCCTCCCACAGTCCAAAGATGTGCAGGTTAGGTTGATTGGCCATGGTAAAATTGCCCCTTAGTGTCCTGGGATGCATAGATTAGCGGGATTAGCGTGTATGGGGGTAGGGATATGGGGGTAGGGCCTGGGTGGGATTGTGGTCGGTGCAGACTCGATGGGCCGAATGGCCTCTTTCTGTACTGTAGGGTTTCTATGATTTCTTCTATGATTACGACCCAGCACCAAACCTCATGGAATGGCTGAAGAGGTGGGTGGTGCTGCAAGAAGTGGCTATACAATAACAGGTAAACATGGCACAGGCAATGTGGCTGCAAGGACTTGGAGCCAAATTGTCACTCAACCTCAAGAGTCAGAAAATGGAGGGATGAAGTTCCAACAGGGACTTGAGCACATATTCTAGGCTGATGCTCCAAGGCAGGACTATCAGGGGTCTGGATGAGATTTTAAAATCGGAATCTGCCCCCTCAGGTTGGCATAATATCAAATGTAGAGATGTCGACGTTGGACTGGGGTAAACACAGTAAGAGTCTTAACAACACCTGGTTAAAGTCCAACAGGTTTATTTGGTAGCAAATGAATAATGATTGGAATGGCTAATGGCATTTGCTACCAAATAAACCTGTTGGACTTTAAGCTGGTGTTGTTAAAACTCTTACTATAATATCAAATAGCAGAGGTGTTCAGCCAATATTTATTCCTCAACCAACATCACTAAAACAGATCACTTTGTTGATTGTGGGACTTAACCATGTCCAAATTTGTTTCTTAGAACAGTGACTAGACTCCAAAGTACAACAGACTGCAAAGTGCCATCGGATATCTAGTGGTCATGAAAGATGCTATATAAATTCAAGCCTTTGTTTTATTTTCTAACTGATTATGCCAACTCACAGAATCATACAGCGCAGAAGAGGCTCTTCGGTCCATCGTGTCTGCACCGACACATGAGAATCACCTAACTTATCTACCTAATCCCATTTATCAGCACCTGGCCCATAGCCTTGAATGTTATGACGTGTCAAGTGCTCGTCCAGGTACTTTTAAAGGATGTGAGACAACCTGTCTCCACCACCCTTCCAGGCAGCACCTCCCAGGCCATCACCACCCTCTCGGTTAAAAAAGCTTTCCTTCACATCCCCCTTAAACTTCCTGCCCTTGAACTTGTGCCCCCTTGTGACTGACCCTTTAACTAAGGGGAACAGCTGCTCTGTATCCACCCTGTCCATGCCCCTCATAATCTTGTACACCTCAATCAGGTTGCCCCTCAGACTTCTCTGCTCCAATGAAAAAAATCCCAATTATTTCCAATCTCTCTTCATACCTTAAATGTTCCATCCCAAGCAACATCCTGGTGGATCTCCTTTGCACCCCCTCCTGCGAAATCACATCCTTCCTATAATGTGGCAACCAGAACTGCACACAGTACTCCAGCTGTGGCCTCACCAAAGTTCTATACTACTCCAACATGACCTCTCTGCTTTTGTAATCTATTCCTCGATTGATAACGACAAGTGTTCCCATATGCCTTTTTCACCACTCCACTAACATGTCCTTTTGCCTTCAAAGATCTATGGACAAACAGGTCAAGGTCCCTTTGTTCCTCAGAATGTCCTAGTATCATGCCATTCACTGAATCCTTATTTGTCAAATTACTCCTTCCAAGGTGTATCACCTCACAATTTTCAGGGTTAAATTTCATCTGCCACTTATCTGCCCATTTGATCACCCTGTCTATATCTTCCTGTAGCCCAAGGCACTCAACCTCACTGTTAACCAACCGGCCAATCTTTGTGTCATCTGCAAAATTACTAATCCTACCCTCCACACAGTCACCTATTTCATTTATACAAGTGACAAATAACAGGGACCCAGCACAGATTCCTGTCATACACCAGTGAACACTGGCTTCCAGTCACTAAAGTAGCCTTCTGTCATCACCCTGTTTCCTACAACTAAGCCACTTTTGAATCCACCTCCTCAAATTATCTTGTATTTTATGTGCATTTGCCTTCTTTATTAGTCTCCCATGTGGGACATTGTCAAAGACTTTGCTGAAATCCATATAGTCTATATCAACTGCACTACCCTCATCTACACACCTGGTCACATCCTCAATAAGTTCAATCACATTTGTTAGGCATGACCTCCCTCTGACAAAGCCATGCTGATTATCCCTAATCAAATCTTGCATCTCCAAGCGGAGAAAGATTTTCTCTTTCAGAATTTTCTCCAGTTTCCCTACCACTGACATAAGACTCACTAGTCTGCAGTTCCCTGGCTTATCTCTACAACCCTTCTTAAACAGCGGAACCAAATTAGCTGTTCTCCAGTCTACATCACCTCCCCTGTGGGCAGAGTGGAAATTAAAATTTGGGTCAGGACCCCTGCAATCTCCTCCCTTGTCTCCCATAGCAGCCTGGGACACAATTAATCCGGACCTCGAGATTTGTCCCATTTTTAAGCCAACATCTCTAATACAACTTAAAGCAAGGACTTGCTGTAAAAACCAAAACTTGTGAAAGTCACGACACTCCAAAGACGCGCGGGTTAGGTTGACTGGCTATGCTAAATTGCCCCTTAATGTCAGAGGGATTAGTAGGGTAAATAAGTGGGTTACAGAGATAGGGCCTGGGTGGGATTGTTGTCTGTGCAGGCTTGATAGGCCAAATGGCTCCCCCCCTTCTGTACTGTGGGGATTCTATGATCCCCTCTCTACCACTAGAGATATCTTTGGCTTTAGCATGTGTGACGAGCGAGTGAGTGAGCGCAAGAAGCATGCACCAATATTTTTATATATAAAGTATCTATAAACATGCATCATATATATCCATGAAATTTTCTTTTGGAAGCAAGGTACTCATATTATCATGCATGTTCCTTTTAAAACTGGCCGTCTTAATACTTTGGTTACTATTCTAAGATGTTGATCAACTGATTTGCACCTTTAATTTTTATTTACTTTTAAAAAGAAGAATCAATTATTCAGCCACATTTGTTAAATTAAGATAGTCAACTCATTCCTGGAGGGGACTGCTCATATGAATGCACTGCATTGCCACAAATACCCATTCACAAAAGTTTAAGAGAAGGAGCAGAAAGTGAAAAGGCTGAGTCACACAAGATACTCTAATGTGCCTCTCATTGTGTGTCTACAGTAATCATTGGCAAACGCAAAGAGAAACAAGAAAATCACCGGGGCATAAATGGACATACGTTCAATGCAAAACAGCGACGGACAGAATCATGACTTGAAACATTCTGTTTTCTAGTTAAGGCACGGGTGCCATTTCACACAGTTGGAAAGTCTACAAATATATTATGAATCAATCAAACGGAATTTACACATGGATGTAATTGGGTAAACTGTCCCTTTACATTTTGTAACCACTCGGCGCAAATTACTTCCACCCATTTGAGCATTTTGTTCGCTTAATGTGGAAAATTCCTTCATCTTATGTGAAATGTTTAATTTAACCAGAGAAGCTTCACTGTTGGCATGCAAGCATTAAGCCACATTCTACCATTCTCTTTATCAATAGAAAGCAACATCACTCAAAACCATGAACCTACACTTGTTTAAAATTCCTCATGTATTAATGCTTTGCAAGTTTTGTCTCTAGTTTGTCTTCTCCCTTCTCTTTTGCAACGTAATTTTCACACCATGCACACAGTACGAGGCCAAGAGAACTCTACATAACATTTGTTTTGAGAATGTCATTGTTCTTTCACAATCGTTAAAATTGTTCAGAGAAAGATAAGTTTTTAAGGTAGTTCTCAGTCAGTTCAAGAACAAAGAAGCAGAAATTTATATCACAGAAGGAGGCCATTTGGCACCTCACATTTATGCCAGCAAACAGCCATCGCCATCCAGTCTAATCCCACTTTCCAGCTCCTGGTCCATAGCTCTTAGAATCATAGAACCCAAAAGTGCAGAAGAGACCATTCAGTCCATCGAGCCTGCTCCAACTCTCCAAAGGAGCACCCTACCTTGTCCCAATCCCTCACCCCATCCCTGTAACCCCACACATCAATCATGATCAATCCACCCAACCTGTACATCCTGGACACTAAGGGGCAATTTACCATGGCCCATCCACCTAACCTGCACATCTTTGGGCTGTGGGAGGAAACTGGAGCACCCGGAGGAAACTCACACAAACATGGGGAGAATGTGCAAACTCCACACAGCCAATCACCTCAGGCTGGAATCGAACCCGGGTTTCTGGCATTCTGAGGCAGCAGTGCTAATCACTGTGCCACCGTGCTGCTCCACTACTCTTCAAATGCCTATCCAAGTATTTTTTTTAAATGTTGTATCTGCCACCCTTTCAGGCACCGAATACAGCCTGTGGGTGAAAATATTTCTCAACTCCCCCTTAATTCTGTCAATTACTTTAAATCAATGCCTCTTAGTTACGGACCTCTCTGCTACTAAAAATAAGCTGTTCCTATACAATTTATCTTAGCCCCTCATAATTTTATATAACTCAATTAAGCTTTCCTTCAGCATCCTGTGTTCCAGAGTCTGTGGCTAATGGAAAACTGGATTAGAATGGATAAGGCACTTGATGTCTGCACAGATACGATAGGCTGAAGGGCCTCTTTCAGTGCTGTAAAACTTTATGACTATGAACAGAGTTTGTGGTGGGGACTGAAGGAAACAACAATTTCGCTCCTCCTATTATTCAGTTCAAGGAAATTTCTGCTCATACAGAACTGGATGCCAGACAAGCAAAACAAGAGATACTTCAACCCACAAGTCACATTGAAAAAAACAACCTTAAAGGGCATATTAAATTTTTAAAAATCAGCACATGAAGTACTCAATGATTTCACTGATCCACATATAATTATGTAAAAATTACAAAGTACAAATGTCCACGTTGGTGCTTATCCACCACTAGTGCAACAATCCTACATCTATGTGCCTGCTTTGTCTCCGTATCACTTCTATTTCCCTTTCCTTCACTTACTGATCTAACCTATTCTTAACTATTAGGTATCTAACAGTTGGTATTTGTCTCCATCAGCAACTCAGGTTACTACATTCTGTAGCCTCAATTCTCAATCTAGAAAAACTGTTACCCTTGCTCTCTATGCAAACTTTTAGAATCATAGACTCCCTACAATGCCGAAGGAGGCTATTTGGCCCATCAAGCCTGCACCGAAAACAATCCCACTCAGGCTAATCCCCCTGACATTAAGGGGCAATTTGAGCATGGCCAATCCACCTAACCTGCACATCTCTGGACTATGGGAGGAAACCGGAGCACCCAGAGGAAACCCATGCAGACACGGGTAGAATGTACAAACACCATACAGATAGTAGCCCAAGGCCGGAATTGAACTCGGGTCCCCGGTGCTGTGAGGCAGCAATGCCAACCACAGTGCCACCCAGTTTACATTTAGCCAAGCCCCCTTGTTCCAGAACCACTCAATTACGAGCAACAGATCTGTTTCTATTTCATGCTTTCAATCGAACACCTCTACCAAATCGCACATTAATTGCCAAATGTCATCTTATAAGAAAGAGAGATGAGGTAAATTGTCATTTAGTGTGAGGTATGCAAGGATCAAAATTAATGCAGCTGTACAAACAAATTAACAAAACTTGACAGTTTAAAATCAGTATCATAACTGGCCTTATTTTATAGCCAACCTGCAGTTTTTTAAAACCATCAAAACAGGAGGTTTAAAAATATTTTGATCAGTCCCAGAGGGCATCTAAGTAGTCAACTAAACTTCTTAGTTGTTTTGAGTTTAGTCCTTGGCTCCTTTCCACACTGTTACTAAAGCAAGTTATGTTTAGGAAACTTAATTTCCTCTCAGTGTTGCCAACATTTCTCGAAATGATCACCCTCCACTTCAAAAATTGAGGGAAATTCCATAGCAGTGCTGTATTTGCGAGGTGATTTGGACAGGTTTTTTTCATGTCCATATTCTTGGGCCATGTAACAAGTTGGTTCAAGAAAACAACCAGAAGTCAAAACAAACTGGATTTTGGCGTAGGGTTTTCCAAATATTGATTATGCTTCATTTAGGTTGAAAAAAAAACCAAATGGTCTCTTGTAATCCTATAGCTGAGATTGAACAACTGTTTTACTCATGCTTTTATTGAAGATATTATGCGAATTGGTGCACCGGATGCAGAGCTTTGACCACCAGGTGAGAGAAAGAGAGCATGAGAACAAGGGCACAAACACTACAGAAAGTGAGCAAAGAGGAAGGACCAAAACGTCTGTCAATGCAGATGTCCTGCCATCTCTTTAAAGTCAAATAGCCATTGCCCCCAAAAATCCCAGCAGCCCAGCATTCATTCCACCTTGCTCCAGCAAGTGGGTGAATACTCCCGGCTGCAAGCTTTTCCAAAGGCTGAAAAAAAGAGTGCGATTAACAGAAACATAGGAAAGAATAATAGTAAACAATACCTGTCAGCCCTGCATAAACCATGATCAAGGCTGCATCTCTTCCAAACCTTGGAAGGATTCAATGACTAGATGCTATCTAAATATAACTGACAACCCAAATCTGTTGATATCCTTGGAACAAAAATAAATCCATACATAGAAGAGGGACTGTTCTGCTTTCCAATTTGCTAATAGCATCTTTGAATATCTATGGGGAGAACATCTGAATCCATCAGAAGGTCAATACGCAAGTGAGAACAGTCTAACATCCAGTCTTACCTCTTCCGCAAAGAGAACTGGACAGTCTGAGGCACAATCATCGTCAGAGGTCAAAATTATTCCCTTTACTTTCATTCCCACCACAGTGCCTCTTCAATTCTGGAAGTGATTGTGGGTCTTGTTTTCCCCTTCTCCACCCAAAAAATCCTTTATCCACTGTCTTAAAAAATGCTTAGGTCATTAATCAATTACCTATCTTGAGAACCCACTCTATTTTGATACATAGGCAAATTTAATCTGAACAGGTTCCAACTATCCCATGCACATAGCAGGCTCAGTGATGGACTAGATGCAAGATATAAAGGCCAGTCCAAATTCTAACAAAACTATGCACAAGTCTGAATGAGCTGATAGGGAAGTTGATGCAACTGACTTCACATTGGTGCTGGCAAAAATTGTCAAAATGGAAGCCATCCTTTCAATGTGAACTGGAAGAAATAATGACTTATCCAAAATTTGATGCTAGACAATGTGGAAAGTGGAGGAAGATGCATTGGACTATGCTCATAGACGTCAGTAATGACCTTCACTTGATGGCTGGTTGTGAGCCTATCAGTACAGTGGAACTCTGATTGGAAGGAACGGAACAGGAAGTGATGGTAGAAGTGGCCTTGATGTTGACTGCAATGGAAATGTATTGGACCTTGGCGAGAAGTTCTGCTCTCTAATAGACTGGGCAAATGTCACAAAGGATTGTGGGGTGGGGGAGGGGAAGAGTCATGGGTGGACTATTTAGTAGAGCCATGATGGCAGAAGGTGTTTTTTTTTATTCTCAGTGTTTTATTTCCAAAGTTCATTTCCATGTAAATTAGGTAATAGCACATCTGTTTCAAAAAATGAAAGAGCAGATAAAGATCAATGACCTACAGTCAACAAAAGCGAGCTTCCAAAGTTGATGCCAAATGAATGTTAACTTAATGCTCATTACCTCCATTACAAGTAGGGCCAAATATTCCATTTAAAACTAATCCCAAAATAAACCTTCACTCAGAGTGAACACCAAGAATACAAGCACGAACAAGTGTTTTTGTCAGAATGTTTTCTAGGTGAGCCTCAACTAGTTCAAAGATTCAGAATTTGAGATAAATCACATGTTGCGCAATCTGTGCCAGTGCCCAGTTTTCTAAATGAGGTTATGGAAATAGTGACATGGTCAAAAATATTACAGCATTTGTGTGAATCACTGATAGGCAGGCTCTTCATAATATTTTCCTTCAGAATATCCAAGATTCTTCTCACTTTGCTGAATTTCAGTTTAGCACAAGAGAATTTATTGACAGGTTGCTTTAACCTGTTAATTTTGCAAATCCAAGTTGAGACTGCCATCTCATTGGCATATTAATATTCAACAGGGATAAATGACTTGATTTTGTAATTTACTTCAATTGATTCAAGGAGCAAATATTTTACATTGAAACATAACCACAGCTATGGGAAGCAACCAAAACATTTGCAAACATTAGTGGAGTTGAGTCAACAACAAAAAATGAAAAACAAACATATTTTCCAGATCAACAATAAAACAACATTATGAGGACGTTTTGGGCTGATCAATAAAAACAGGAATAAAACACTAATTTTTTAGCGCAGTGGGCCAGGAGAATATCATGGCGCTGATACATGGGGCTCGCGCATGCATTCTCGCCCTGTTAGTGTCTCCCAGCGCCGGTCTACTCTGCGCCAGATATCAAACTCATTAACATTGTTATTTCCATATATTTTAAATGTAATTAGCAGGCCCGGGACTGAAATCTCCGGGCCTGCTAGCCCGCCTGCCCGCCAGGAGTAGCTCACTCCAGCAGGTCTTTACAGTAGCTTCCCATTAACAGAGAACAAGCAACCCGACCCCACTGGAGTGAAACAGGGCAATTGGGGCCTCCAGAAGCTCGGGCGGCGAGCTGTGATCCCTGGACATTGGCACCCTGGCACTGCCTAAGGGGCAAAGTGTCAATGCCCAAGGGGCAAAGTGCCAATGCCCAGGGACACCTTGGTACTGCCCATCAGGGTCAGTGCAAAGGGGGCAGGGCCTGATGAGGCGATTGGTTGGGGGGGGGGGGGGGGGGGGGGCAGGTCCTGCTGCCACTCTGCAGTCAGAATCAGTGGGGGAAGGAGGGAAGCCAGCGATCGGGGCCGTCTGGAGGGGGAGGATGTTTAGCCTGCTGGGGGTGGTTGGCACCGTCGGGGGAGGGGGGGGGTGTCGGAAATGCAGGGGGAGAGGAAGCTGGAAATCGGGGTGAGGTGGGGGATGGAGCGGAAGGCTGGCGTTGTGGGGCAAATCAGGAGGCCAGGCATGCTGAACCACTGCGCATGCACCAATCTCGGCACTGACAGATCGGCGCATGCGCAGTGGCCCGCTCAGCACATCAATTTCAGCCTCTCCAGCAGGGATATACCCGCCCCCTGGTTTTTAATGATATACATGCTAGTGACCTCTGCAGTGCACAGAGTGTTGGAGATTCTTCTCTCCCACAGAAAAATCCAGCGTGAATTACCCCAGTTTTCACACAAATTCAACACTTAGAAATCTTTTGGAACAATTCCGGCGAAAGTGCTCAAAGTAAATAAACAAATATTTTTGTAAAATCACATACAATTGTTTTGTCAGAGTACAATACCAATACTAAAATGTTTTAAACAAGACTTCCTTGATGTATTTAGCCTAAAGTCTGGTATCACTGCTACGTACTCCATCTAATTTAATGTCCAACTATGATCCCAATACTTCCAAGCAAAATAAAATGTCGATTTCTCAAATTAGAAATATTTCAGATTTCATTTTATTTAAACTTTGTTTTCATGGGCATGTATTTCAAAATGCCAACATCAGAAGATTGGCATTCATTCACTGGCAATCCAGATTTACACTGCTATAACTGGTTCCCTTAGCCTGGTGTTGAAGTAGTATTTTCGCAACCTGCGACTCTTCTGTGAGGACAGAAAGCTAGTTTCAGCAACGTAAATGCAAGGAGTCTGCTCCACTGCTGTTCATGTGTGAAACAAATTAAACTAGCACCAATGGAAAAGTACCAATGACCTGCACTAATCCAACAATATTACAATCATTATAAATCCCCATCTGTGCCTCAGTAGATTGCAAGAGTGCACAACATTTAGGCGGGATTCTGACTTAGAGGCGTTCAGTCATAATCCCACGGATGGTAGTTGCGCACCATTGGAGTGGACAGGAGATACCCTGCTTTAACATACTTCCCTTCCCCAAAGATAAATTTCCAAGTGGGAGCAAAATCCAATAAAATAGATCCAAGTATGAAAAGTGGAGCTCTGGTCTGATACAAATTGCAGTCTTTTCTATTTGATACATAAAGCACATTATCTTCTCTTTTTGAATGTGGGGCAACATCAAGGCAGAGTTCACCTGTAACTGAAAGCAACATGTCCAGACAGCTGATAAAAATTCCACAAATAGGTGCCAAGAGCGAAGCTAATGGAGTGTATTTACTGCTCAAATATCTTGTGACGGCAGATGTTTTTATTATTTATTTAGAAATTCCTTCCGAAATTGTGTCATTGAACAAACCATTTTCTTTTAATGAACATCATTCTGACGAGGGAAAAAAAATCTACTTGTTGTTTACACTTGATTCTTTCAACCCAATTCAATTAAAAACAAAAATCATAGGACCCTTTCTCCTTTCACCAGATTATAACTTTCTCAAGCACATATGCTCCAATAGTTTTGTAACAGCACTTTTAAAATCCTATTCATTACTGACTTAGCTACTAACCAAAACAATTACTAATACCAACTGATTAGTACAAGTGATTTCCTGTGCACTGAACAGCAGTGTTTAGTCGTTTAAATACTGATCCGATCAGCTGTTCAATATCTCTTTCCCCTTCCCAACTATGCAGCTAAAGAGTTAGCTCTCTATTTATTGAACTTTTAGCTCAACCCCCAGTTCTGCAAACAGGGTGCTGCACAGTAGCTACTGACACTTAAAAACAGCTGTGCACACCAGTTGAATAAGGCTAAGCAGGTGATCATCAGTTTTTTTGCTCAGTGTTCAAAATACCCAGCAGTACTAAGCAACAATAGTTGCCTGTTCACAACAATGAAATCCTTGCATAAAACGGATCAGTATAATCAAACTGTACAGATTAGAATAATGAACACACCACAAAATTCACAAGTATCCATAAATTCAGGTTGCGAATTACAATTGCTTGATTGCACAAGCAATGATCACCACATGTGGATTTCACTGTATGCTCACTTCCCCAAACATATTAAATTAGAATGGTTGTGCCACTTTTGCCATGTGTTGTAACTATAGAAGCCTAAGGTGTGAATTACGCATAAAGTCTGGAAAGCAACCTGAAATTCAAAGAAAGCAAGTAGTGTAAGCATCATAATGTTTAAGGCAGCTCAAATCAATAAGAAAGTGTATCAAAGCATTTAATTGTTTTCCATCAAAAGTTCATCCGAAGGAGTGTGAAGTGCTAGCATCAAACTGGATGCAGCATAAATATGGGAGCTTATTTATTGTCACAAGTAGGCTTACATTAACACCGCAATGAAGTTACTGTTAAAATTCCTGAGTCGCCACACTCTGGCACCTGTTTGGGTACACGGAGGGAAAATTTAGCATGGCCAATGCACCTAACCAGCACATCTTTCGCACTGTGGGAGGAAACCAGGGCACCCGGAGGAAACTCACACAGACACAGGGAGAACATGCAGACTGCTCAGACAGTGAATTAAGCTGGGAATGGAATCTGGATCTCTGGCGCTGTGAGGCAGCAGTGCTAACGACTGTACCACTGTGCCACCCATTTTAATTTACACAAATTGAGATACCCAGTGAATGAGTTTGAAAAGGCCAGTCGACATAATCTTTATGAACCACATGTATGAGAGTCAGTTAATTAATCGCCAAATTAACTGAATGAAAAAAAGACTTTTAGCAATAAAAATTATTAGTACACAAACACCAAAAGAAAATGTCAATAGCCAGCAAAAATAAAGTATTATTCTAGTTGTGCTCTTAAAATGATTCTGAAACTGGGGCCCACAGATTCCTGGGAGCTCAGGGGGTCCACAAAGTAACATAACTAGGAGCCAGGGGGCAGGGTGTAGCCAACATACAAGGAGAAGAGTGCACAATAGACAGACTCTGCAGTGAGAAGCAGGTGCACACATTTCACAAATGTCTAATACCTGTTTTCTTAAAAACTTTATGATAACACTCTTTATGTGCAGCAGTTCAATATTATTAGAATTATACAGTATGTGATAATGCCCTTTATTTTTGAAATATGATTTTTCAACTGACTGGAAATATTGTAATTTGAGCTGAAACAGAGCAAACTGCTTAAAATGCAAGCCCACATTCAAAGAGGAGGGTGAGAAACAAACAAGATTTCTATTTGTTTAAGGAAGAAACGTTTGCAAGGCTATTGTTAGAATTTGTATTGAAAATTCAGAATTGCAGTACAAGTACAAAACCAAAAGGTATAAAGCAATTCTTCAGTTTATAATACCCTGTACACGCACATATATCATGGAATAGATCTGGTCCCCAGCTGAAGTGTTTAATAAAATATTTAAGAAGTTGGAAAGAAAATCTGGTTATAAATGAGATTTAGGGTCCCTAATTCCCCAAGTCACTTCACAGAAGCATCAGGACATGTGACCAAAAGCTTCACCAGTTTTTGAGGAGCATCTTAAAGGAAAAAGCAAAGCGGGGTTTAGGGTGCAAATTCCAGTACTAAGGGCCCAAGCAGCTGAGCAATAGCCACGAAAAGTGGGAATGCAAAAGAAGCCAAAGTCAGAGGAGCATAGAAATCTTGGAGAGCTTGTAGAGCTGAGGACATTCCAGAGGTAGGGAGGGGAGTATCCAAGGAGGATTTTGAATACATTGAGATTTTTTTAACATCAAGATGTTGTTGAAATAGAAACCAGTGTAAACCAGCAGGATTAATGTGGCATGGTGCAAGTTAGGATATTTTGATATTCTTTCACGGGATGCAAGTATCACTGGCAATGCCAGCATTTGTTTCCCAGTCCCAATGGCCTTTAAGACGGTGATGGTGAGCCTTCTTGCAGCACTATAGTTGAAGCATTACAGGTGCACTACACTGTTGTTCGGAAGGGAGATCCAGGTTTTTCATTCAGTCATCGTGAAGGAATATAGTTCTAAGTCTGGGTGGTATGTAGCTTAGAGAGAAACAGGTGGTGGTTGTGCTCCTCTGCATCTACTGTCCTTCTGTGCTCCTCTGCATCTACTGTCCAACGCCGGCATCTCCACATCATGTCTACTGTCCTTGCCATTCTGTATGGCAGAGGTCGCAATGCCTTCTATATGGTGGACAGGAGCTGAACTATTCGCCTCAGAATTACCAGTCTTTGACCTGTTCCTACAGCCCCAGTATTCATATGACTAGTGCAGTTCAGTTTCCAGTCAATGGTAACCCAGGATGTTTGTTGATAGTGGGGATTCAGTGAGGATAATGCCATTGAATGTCAAGGGTTGATGGCTAGATTCTCTCGTTGGAGATTGTCATTGCCTAGCACTTATGTGTGGTGAATGTTACTTGCTATTTGTCAGCCGAAGCCTGGATATTGTCTTGCTGCATTTGTACAAGGACTGCTTCAGAGGAAGTACGAATGGTGCTGAACATTGTGCAATCATCCCTACTTCTGACTTTATGATGGAAAGTTCATTGATGCAGCTGAAGATGGTTGGGCCTCGGACAGTATCCTGAGAAACTCCTGCAGTGATGCCCTGGAACTTGCCAACAATCTGGTTCAGCCTTCGGCTTTGGCTAAGGATAGGGATGAAGTCAGTCATTTGAGAAGAGAATCATTGGTGTGGTTCAAGTATAATCTTCTCAGTTTCACAGAAAATTTCTGTTCATCCAATATTGGCTGCTGGATAAACAGTGTGACAAAGCAGAGGCCTTTGTGTGGTCAAGGGAGGTGATACTAAGCTAGGAATCAGTTATTAGTGTACACAGGGAGGCACAGTGGCAAGCTGTGTTGCCTCACAGCGCCAGAGACCCGAGTTCAATTCCAGCCTTGGAAGACTTTGTGGAGTTTGCATATTCTCCCTTGTCTGCATGGATTTCTTCCCACAGTCCAAATATGTCCAGGTTAGGCAGATTTGCCATTCTAAATTGTCCCTTAGTGTCAGGTGAATTAGCAGGGTAAATATGTGGGGTTGTGGAGACAGGGATTGTTGCTGCTATAAGGGCACTGGGCCAAATTATTCTATATGTGGAATGTGACATGGTTTTGAATGTCACTGAAAACACATAATCAAAATAGAGATGGTTGAATCTTGTGTAGAACACTCTAAAAAATGTATAAATTTTTATAATAAGTTCCACACAATGTTTCTCAGTGTTCATCTTGGGCGAAATATTGAACAGAAATCTGATGATCTCTCAGTCCTCTATACAGAAAACCTACTACATAACAGCTCCCGAGTGTCTGGAGTGTCGCACTCAGCTAGACAAACTGGTCAAGAATGCAAGGCCAATATAAATTTTAGAGTTTCACTTTGCTTTTAAAAGGTTAGTTACAAAGGAAAGCATTTCAGAACTTCTCTTAGATGATTAAAATAGGTTGATTTAGAGTTTTGAAATGAGAAGTGTACCTGATGGAAAGAAGGGATGCTTCATGGGCCAAGCAGGTCTTTTCTTACACCCTTAAGTATAATCCAAAATTTATTCTCTATAACAAATTATTCTACTCCACAACATTTGACAGATTGCTGCAGAGTTCTGCTACATAAAATCCTAATCCAGTAATCAGCCTTCAGTGCCAAAACAGTGTGTAGTTCTAGCCATTAGTGATTAAATGTAATCAGGAAGTGACTATTTTTTCATTATGTACAGTTATTTACAGACTTGAGCCTTAGGTTGTCATATTATGCAACTGGATTAAGCGAGGTGGAAAATGTCTTTGGTTGCTGATGCGGGTTTTAATATTCCAGAAAGGTTAGATATCCATTTCTGAATATCCATTAGAAGATCCAAATGACCCACATACCCTGAACATAGCTATCCATCACCTGCAATCTCATTATTGAAATAACGCCTCTACTAACTTGCAACACGCACTCCCTATTCCCATAAAAACAAACAAAATGGAATGCCTTCCAACATCAATACCAATGGCTAGTAAATTGGTGGCATGGTCAACATGCATCTTTGTGAAGTGACTATAAAAGGATGAGGAGGCGAGGAAGAGATGATTGTTTTTAAAATCCACATACCTGTTTTAAATAGCCATTTAAAATTGGCAATTGCAAAGACAGGAAACTCAAATAGTTAGTCAACAGCCTATTTTTTTTGGTTCTTTAATGGGATGTGGGCACCACTTGCAAGGCCAGTATTTGTTGTCCATCTCCAACTTCCCTTGAACGAAGTAAATTACTCAGTCATTTCAGAGGGCAGTTAAAAATCAACCACATTGCTGTGGGTCTGGAGCCACATGTAGGCCAGACCAGGTAAGGATGGCAGATTTCCTTCCTTAAAAGGACATTAGCGAACCAGATGGGTTTTTACAACAATCAATAAGTTTCATGGTCACCTTGAGACCAGCTTTCAATTCCAGATGTTTTATTAACTGAATTTAATTTCACCAGCTGCCATGGTGAGATTTGAACCCATGTTCCTGGAGTATTAACATAATAACCAGTGACATTACCATAATGCCACAACTCTGTTAAACGAGGACTGAAGGCTTGTAAACAGACCCAACAAAAAGTCTGAATGCAAAGATTTATTTAAATAATCCCAGAGCTTGGATCCCTACAATTTCTAGTGAATGGTAAAGACCTGAATAGCCAGCAAAACTAACACTAAACTGACTGAATTTTCAGATGATAAAAAACAGCAGTAGAGGAACAGTGAAAGATTTGCAGAGGTATTTGGATTTATATGCACACAGACAGACATGATTAGTTAAATTTAACACTTAACTGCAATGTCCAATGTACCTATAGGTTAAAAAAGGAGAAGCGTGTACAATGAATTAAATTTAATAAAACACAAGGAGACTTGGGCAAGGAACAGGATGAATCAGTAGACATCATTTGCAATGTCCAGACAATGGACCACATGGTAAAATAATTTAAAACACTGACTGAAAGCAAGGATGGAAAGTTTGAAGAGCAGTATACAAAGATTTATGTTGCTTTACATTTAATTGTAGTCTGAGTAGATCAGAGTGTTAGGAACATAGGAAATAGGAGCAGCAGTAGGCCATTCATCCCCTCAAGCCTGCTCCACCATTCAACAGAATCATGGCTGATCGTCTGTCTCAGTGCGATTTTACTGTACAAGCCCCAAAATCACTTGATATATTTAATATCTAGAAATCTGCTAATCTCAGGTCTTGAATATACTCAATAACTGATCCTCTACAGCGTCGACTACAGAATTCCAAAAATTCACAACCCTCTGACTGAAGAAATTCCTCCTCATCTCAGAGAATACAGGCCCAGTCTCTTCAATCTCTCCTCATTGATTCCTAGGATGACAGGATTGTCCAGTCTAGTGAACGTTTGCTGCACTCTGTGGCAAGTATGTCCTTCCTAAAACAAAAGAGACGAAAACTGCATACAATACTCCAGGTGCGATCTCCCAAGACTTTATACAATTGCAACAAGACATTTTTACTCTTGCACTCAAATACTCCTGCAATAAAGGCCAACACACAATTTGCCTTCCTAATTACTTGCTGTATCTGCATGTTATCCATTAGTGTCTATGAACAAGGACACCCAGGTCCCTTTGAACATCAACATTTTCCAATCTCTCATCATTTAAGAAATACTTTGCACTTCTGTTCCTCCTACCAGAGTGCATAACCTCACATTTTTTACATCATATTCCATTGCCCATGTTATTGCCCACTCACTTAACCTGTTTAAATCCCCTTCAAGCTTCTTAGCATCCTCCTCACATTCCCACCTAGTTTTGTGTCATTTCCTACTCTGTTTTATGTCTGTTAATCAATTCTCAGCTTTGGTTACCATTTCACAAGTATATTTACATTAGAAACACAAAACAACAAAGCAGGTTCTAAAAGTACTGGGATAAGCTATGGAAAACCATCTTCAGCTGCCTCGTTAATGACTTTTCTTCTATCATAAGGTCAGAAGTGGGGCTGCTCACTGAAGACTGTATAATTTTCAGTACCATTCATGATTCCGCAGATAGACTCATGTCTAAAAGCAACAAGACCAGGACAATATCCAGGCTTGGCTGACAAGTGGCAAGTAACATTCACATCACATAAGTGACAGGCAATGACCATCTCCAAAAGAGATTTCTTTTGTTTACTACAAATATGTTATTACAAAACAATTACAATATTCAAAGAACAAATATGAAAGATACATTACCAATGGCTAACGCCATCCATTTATCAATAGGAAGGGTTCATTGTTGGTTATAGTTTTCCAGGGTATTGCCCTCTAAATACACCTCAATTTACAAATCATAATTTACAAATCTACAAATATTAGTACAACACAAAATGAACATTGAAGCATATCCATTGTCCTCCATGGCACTGCCTCCTGGGTTTTTCCCCTGCCGGGGGGTTGCAACCCTCCACAGGTATTTATTGGGGGGGGGGGAAAAGAGAGAGAGAGAGAGAGAGAGAGAGAGAAAAAAAGAAAGGCCACCTTGGACCCACTCTGTCCGGACCCTCCCTTCCAGATTTTCAGCCAGCTTGGTGGGGGAGGCTCTCCGGGGTACTCAGTCCGGGTTGCACTTCAGATTTTCTCCCAGAGAATGGAGACCCTCCAGTGTTACTATGTCTGGGGCTTCACCACCCAGAACTTCCCCAACAGGAGAGAATCTAACCATCACCCCTTGACATTCAATGGCATTAGCAACAATTAATTCCCTATTATCAATATGCTGGGGGTTACCAGAAACTGAATTGCTTTATAAATATCATGGCTATAAGTTGGGTCAAAGGCTAGGAAACCTGCAGCGGGTAACTCACCTCCTAACTCCTCAAAGTCTGTCCACCATCTACGAAGCACAAAGTCAGGGGTGTGATGGAATACTCTCCACTTGCCTGGATAAGTGCAGCTCCAACAACACTGAAGATGTCAGCCACTGTCCAGGACAAAGCAGCCTGCTTGATTGCTATCCCTTCCACAAACATTCAAACCCTCCACCACCAACAAACAGTGGCAGCAGTGTGCACCATCTACAAGATGCACTACGGGAACTCACAAATGTCCCTTCGACAATACCTTCCAAACCCAGGACCACTACCATCTAGGAGGACAAAGGCGGCTGATACCTGCGAACACCATGTCACTCACCACACAGACTTGGAAATTTATCACTTGTTCCTTCACTGTCACTGCATCAAAATCCTGGAATTCCTTCTCTAACAGTACCAGGGGTGCATCTAAACCTCAGGAACTGCAGCAATTCAAGAAAGCAGCTCACTACCACCTTCTCAAGGGCAACTGGGAATGGGCAATAAATGCTGCCCAAGCCAGCGACACCCATATCCCGTAAATGAATTTTAAGAATTAGCAAAGTTGAAACTATGTAGTCTAGGTTCTAAAGACAATGAGCCAACTGAATATAATCATCTATAACAAATATAAAAGCTCAAGATAAATCTCACCATGAACCAATGGAAACAGAAATGTTGAAAGTACAGAGCCTGGTGGTTTAGTGTGTGTGTGGAAAAGAAAGAGATGCCTTTTAGCAAAACACAAGCCGATAAAGTATAACAGAATATAAATTTTGCATTAATGAAAAATCAATGTAGCAATTATATTAGGCAAAGCTTCTTTACTCCAAATTACATGGTGAAATAATCCATTAAGCGATGTAACAGAAGCAAAAACTGAGCTGCACAGAAAATAAACTGTCATGATGGTTAAGATACCGGATGGATGTTGTTTCGTATCCTCACTTAGCCTATATCCTTATGTGCAAAGAAATTCAAGAGTGGTCAGAGTAACATGCTTAAACAGGCACATTGCACTGCTGTGCAATTATAAAACAGCCGTGGGTGGCCATCTACTTCTCATTTAAAATTTGACCTAGCCATGACCTTGTCTACTCTTCACTGTGCCTTTGGACATGAATTTCACTTTCCATTCATTGTGTACTATCTCAGAAAAGTAAATTGCACGGATTACAGTGCAGAAAACAGGCCATTCGCCCAAACATGATGGGGGGGGGGGGGGGAGAGAGAGAGAGAGAGAACTGAGAGACTTACAATGCTGTAAGTATAATGTTACAAAAGACCTAGTGCTTTCAGTGCATCAAGGTTAAGTTCCAATTAAACGCAATTTAAAGATACAACTACACAATGATTTTGCATTGCAAAAGCAAGTGTTGATAATGTGCTGTTAATATTAAAATGTGGACAATGTAGCGAGCATTACAAACAGTTAAATGAGTGAGCGAACCAGACACAAACACCAGACTTCCAGTCGGGTTGGTACACAAGATCTTGGTCCAAACCCTTAATTAAATTGTGTGGTATCCCGTATATTGTAAATAAAGTCGAAATACAGATGCGCGCCAGTCAAATGCCTTCTACATGACTCCAAAGTGCCTGCAGCGTAAGAATGCTTCCGACCGAAAACTTCAACCAAAATCGGTCCGAGTGTTACTGTGTTCACTTAGCAACCAAATAACGCCCTAAATACAAAAGATCAGGTACAAAAGGACCTCGCTTCCTTAAAAGAAAACAAATAAAATCAGGATAACACGGAATCGCTGCGTGAGGCGGTCAGTAAGCGGTGGGCAGAAAACCACACCTGCGTTTCAAGGGGTTATATTTCAGTGACTGGGATTCGGTTGGTGGGAGGGAAAGAGGGTTTGAGCAGCGGTTGGTATAGGTTAGTTCCGCGTCTTCCCTGCACAAACCAATTGAAAAGCGTGCCACTGAATCTGATGGGTTTGCACAAGTCAGTAATCTTCACCCGAAAAAAGTTAATTCCTAAAACAGACCAGACAAAACTTGCAACCTAAAATACGTTTTATTTTTTTTAAAAAAAGGTCAACGCCACGCGGCCCATAGTTGGCAGCCAAAGTGAAAGCGGGAATTACCAGTAAAGCTTCGGTTGGGAGATGCCTTAATGTAGGGGAGACGAGTGCAGAGCGGATCCAGCAGTGTGGCACACAGCCCAGTCCCTGCTGTCACCTGGCTCTCCAAAAACCTGAACATTACAGCCCCTAAATTAAGTACAAGTCCAGGCTTCAGATAACAACTTCTTTTAAAAAAAATAAATACACCACAAAACGAGGTTGAGTGAACTAAAGTCGAGAGCGTTCATCCTGTCCCAGTTACCATTCATTCTCTGCAAGCATCTCCTTCACATGTATTAAGAACGACACGTCAATCGCCACTCCTTTACTTATTTTAGTGAGGAACTAAATCCCCTCCAACCCCAACATTTCACTTCCAATTTCTATGGTCTGCTGCATTGGAATTTTTGGGCACATGCCAACATTATCCTTTCCTTTCAGAAAAAAGAAATACTGGGAGACCGATTGTAATATACGCGTTACACGTGTGCCTTTTAAATAGATTTTTTTTTTTAAATTGCAGCTGTTTGATATAAAGATCTGACTGCCAGCGGCGGATTGAAGCTAGCCGGCGCATTTTCTAATCTCAGCGCCGCACCAACTAGCAGTGGCTGCTGGCGCCGTTTGTGGTCTCCATCGTCAGAGACGCTCTCTCTCCCCTCCCTCCTCTCTCTCTCTCTCTTTATATTTAATGGGAACAACAGATTTTGTTGTGCAGGGTTCTCATTTAAAAGCACGCTCAGGGCGTTCATTCTCACGGTGCTGTAATGGGAGGTGGGTCTATTTGCATTGCAGTTTTTTTTTGGTGGGGGGTGGGAATAGACCCTGTTGCTATGAAAAGCCGCGGCGTGTTACCTGTTGTCTGCCTTGGACGTGTTGGAACAAGGCGGCGGGTGAAGGACTGTCTGATTTTCTTCCATCTCCACCACGCACTTGGTGTTGAGTTCCATCTCTGTAGGAAACATTGGTCACAATGTTACCAGACAGCCCGCAACTCCTGTGTATCCATCACCCCCTCCACCATTAACAATGTTGCTTTTTATACTTTAAAAAAAGAACACTTTCCTAAAACAATTCCCTGCAAATTGCGCTACTGATCTGACTTTTGCTTACCCCGTCGGTTCATCGGCCGGACTCTCACTGCAACTTTCACCTTCGAATCCGACATTTTCACACTTTTTATTCCTTTTTTTTCCCTCTTCCCCGCGGTCCTGTAAACTTCCACTTATTCCGTCAGTCTGTGGCAAAATCTTTCTTGGGTTCTTCGTGGGCACGTGTTGCAAAAAGCCACGGGTCCATTCCTTGAAGCAAATTAAAACGAGAGCCGAGTTGTTCTTGTGTCTCTTCCTTTCGATCCCCCTGTGTGTGTGTCTCTCTCTCTTTAACCAAAGATGTTTAACTCCGCTCCCTTCATCGTCGCCGCCGCCATGTTACGAGCGTCCAATCCGTCAAGTCAGGAGCCCGCGGAGATTCCCGAAAGCTGGACTCGAGCAGACTGAGCTCGGCTCAGCCTTCAGGCACGGAAACACCCGAGGATACGGCGAAACTCGGCTTGTCGAGCGGGCAACAGGTCCCCCCCCACCTCCCGCGGAAACGCCCGAAGAGCCTTCAGGTCAATCGCAATGCCAGCCGAGGGAAAACCCAGCCAGGTTCAATCACCACTGTCCCACAAGCCAGCCCCTGGGAAGATCTCAACACATCCATCAGCAGGAAAAAGTTTTTTTTTGATGATGTCATCCGCCTCAACACTGAATCCTTTTGCTCCGATAATTTAATTTTGAAAGAACGCCGGTCGGGACGTGTATAGACAGAAGATCATTTTGGGTGGGGATTCATTCGTGAGGGCATCACGTCCCACCCCAATGTGTTGCACGAGTGATCTGCCTCTGCTCATTTCTCCATGCCTTTGTCTTGCCCCTTCCTCTTCAGATAAAGGCAAAATACTGCTGATGCTGGAATCTGAAACAAAAACAGAAAATGCTGGAGAAGCTCAGCAGGTCTGACAGCATCTGTGGAGAGGGAATAGAGCCAACATTTCGAGTCAGGCTGACAAAGGGTCATCCTGACTCGAAAAGTTGGCTCTATTTTCTCTCCTGTCAGATCTGGTGAGCCTTTCTTCTTCAGTTGGTCCAATTCCCATTATCAATATGTTTCAGAAGAAGGAAAACATGAGGTGGTTTTTTGTTGCCTTCCACATGTTCATTTAAAATTGCAAGTCCTCCTCCCTGAAGGATCATCCCCTCATGTAAGCTGCTGTTGTCCTTTTGGGTTTCTAGCTCTTCTACCATCACCACTGAAACATCGCTGGTTCTGCCATGGCTTGGAAACCTTGGAAGCATGGAGTCTTTACCTGATGCTAGGGCAACCCATAAACAGGCAGTGACACCCCCTGAGATCTTGAATGACACAAATAGTTATCCTGTCTTTAAGACAGGTTAACCATTTATGTCATTCGGGATCTCAGGGGATGGTTGTCACTGCCTGTTTATGGGTTGCCCCAGCATCAGGTAAAGACTGCATGCTCAGGTTTGTCCAAGTGTAATCAGGCGGAGATACAGTGGTATACAGTCAAGAGGGAGTTGTTCAATAATAACTGCATAATCCATGAAGCCTCAAGTCATCTGGCTAAATATGGGCTGATGGCAGCAGAGGGTGGAATTGCATATGTGCAGATTTCTCTGCTCTGAGAGCATCAGGGAGACCTGTTACACAGCCTCTTCTGCTTTCAGCTTGCCTCCATGGTCGAAAACAGGCCTCCCCAGCTACCGCATGGGTCCGCAACCAATAGCAAGCCCACTCCCCCCACCCAGAAAGATCAACCCCCGTGACTCCCACCCTCCTCACCTGGAAAGATCAACCCCCACAACATTCTCCGCCCGCAGCCGAACCGATTGATCTTCACAAGCCCTCCCCATGGCCGGACCGATTGACCCCCACAACCCCCCAATCACAAATACAGAGTGCCAGCGGTCCTCCCTGCCCCTCCCATCCCCTTGATTACAATGCAGAGTGTGCAACGGTCCTCTCTCCCCCCCCCCCCAACCAATCACTGTGCAATGGTCATCCCTCCCCCCCACCAATCGCAATGCAGAGTGCCAGCGGTCCCCCCTCCCTTCCTGACACCCCCCCCCTTGATTACAATGCAGGGTGTGCAGCGGTCCCCTCTCCCCCCCCCCAACCAATCGCTGTGCAGTGGTCATCCCCTGCAGTGTGGGCAGCGGTGACTTCCTCCTCCCCCCCCCCCCCCCCCCCCCCCTCCACCATCAATTGCTATGCAGAGTGTGCAGCAGTTCCCCCTCTCCCCTCCCCCTGATTGGCCTGCCCCAGATCTGGCCCTGTCCCCCAGTAGCCTCCCCCAGGCCCCTGCCCCCTTGGCACTGCCCGGTGCTTGGTCGACAGTGCCCTGGGGTACCCTCCTTGCCCCCAACCTCCTAGCAGGGCTTCAATGGCTTCCAGTTCTACCGGTGAGGCCATCATGTCTGGTCCCTGTTGCTGTGATTCTCATTGAGCAGATTATTGCTGAGTAAATGTCGTTTGATAGCACCGTCAATGACATCCTCCATCACTTTGCTGATGATCAAGAGTAGACTGATGGGGTGGTAATTGTCTGGATTAGATTTACCCTACATTTTGTGGCCAGTATATACCTGGGCAATTTTCCATATTGTTGGTTAAATGCCAGTGTTGTAGCTGTACTGGGAGAGCTTGGTTAGGGACAAGACTATTTCTGGAACACAAGTCTTCAGTACCACTGCCGAAATGTTGTTAAGGCCTGTAGATTTTGCTGTATTTAATGCTTTCAGCTGTTTATTGATATCATGTGGAGTGAATCGAATTGGCTGAAGACTGGCATCTGTGATGCTTGGGACAGTAAGAAGTCTCACAACACCAGGTTAAAGTCCAACAGGTTTATTTGGTAGCAAATACCATAAGCTTTCGGAGCGATGCCCCTTCGTCAGATGGAGTAGTTGTCTGTTCTCCAACAGTACACAGACACAGCTCGCCGGCATCTCCACATCATGCTTGGGACCTCCAGAGGAGGCTGAGGTGGACCATCCACTCTGCATTTCTGACACTGGTGGTCCAACCAGTACAGGAAACCTTTTAAAGTTGTTGGCGAACATGTTCTGTATTTGCGACATTTTGTTTTTATTTTTTTCAATATTTTTGTTTATTTTTATTTCTTTTTTCTGTATTTATTTTGACTGCAGGAAATATGGCGGCACAGTGGTTAGCACTGCTGCATCACAGTGCCAGGGACCTGGGTTCGATTTCCGCTTGGGTCACTGTCTGTGCGGAGTCTGCACATTCTCCCCATGTCTGCGTAGGTTTCCTCTGGGTGCTCAGTTTCCTCCCACAGTCTGAAAGACGTGCTGGTTGGGTGCATTGGACGTGCTAATTTCTTCCTCAGTGTACCCGAACAGGTGTGGCGACTAGGGGATTTTCACAGTAAATTCATTGCAGTGTTAATATAAGCCTACTTGTGACACAAATAAATAAACTTTATCAGTAAAGTACAAGGAATACACTTTTGGATCTGTGACCACTTTCAAGATAGAAAGAAGGTGAGAAAGATCACAATCTATTTAAACATATATTATATTTATATTTTTCCAGTGAGGTACATCAAAATAGGTTACATTTTTGAACTAACATGATCGAGTACAAGGTATTGGCTAATTAACTAACTAATTGGCAAAAGAAAGCTAACCTATAGCAAGCAGCTTAGTTAAAAAACACTTCAAGTGGGTTTTGTTTTAACCTCATATAAACAACTCAAAGGACCTGGGTGCAGTTGCAGACCCACTCACAGCAATGGCTCCAACTTGTTTCAAATCCACAGAAACCTCAAAGGACTTGGCCAAACCTTATTAGTTTCCAGAGTGTATTTGGCAATAACCCCAACTACAAATCCATGGATACACAGAAGCAGTAATCTGTCCAAATGAAATTGATTTTAATCAGTTACTATTTCACTAAATACCTTAATCACATTAAAACAAATCTGAAATTAAAACATAAAATGCTGGAAATACTCAGTAGGTCTGGCAGCATCTGTGGAGAGACAAAGAGTATTAACAATTGATTACTGATTACCTGAATAATATTAGTTACAATCAATTACAAATTCACTCCAGTTCTTTATGGCATAAATTGGACTTCATAAGTCAAAAGAATATAAAGGCCATACAGGTTCTCTAGTTTGCCCAGTCATTGTACTATTTTAATTTCCCCCTTGTCACGGTACACATCCATTTACCTCTTGCTAAAGCAGGAATCTATTTTCTTTAGCAGTGCTTCAACTGCATAAATGCTCACTGCCCTCAGTCACAATCTATTCAGAAACAAATAGAAGCAAAAACATTATTGCTTTGATTACATGTTAGCTTCAAGCGTCTTTCACTTATAAGTGTACAAATATTATAAAACACCCTCTACTTCAATCGTCCTTTCCTCCAATTTGTTTTGAAAGGGGGAATAACTTCAGCTATGCCGAGAATCCAAGGGAATTCACTGATCCAAAACTTGGAATGTTTGTATTGAAGATCTTGAAATAATTTCCATTGCTTCCAAATTATTACAAGAAGTACGCTCAGCAAATCAGACAACAATGCTCAATATCTGCTCTCACCATTCTTTTGGAAGTAACTCCTTGAGCTTGAATTTTTGGACTATATATTTCTTCTTGTAACTGATGCCAAATAGTGCAACATTTTCAACGTCCTGTCACCCACCAAACCCAGATATTTCAGGCGCAATTCACCCAAATCGGCTCTTAGTGCCCGTGCCAGCAGGAAGACCAGAGTATTTCCCATTGGCATCAGCAGTGCCTGAGAGGTGGGTGAATCCCACCTGATCAATGAACATTTGTGCATTGTGGTAACTGCAATGTCCAGCCTGACACAAATATGGAAATGATTAACAAGAAAAATGTAGAAAGAGAAAAGTAACCTGGTTACAAATTTCAGGCCTGCTGTCAACATTGTCTTAAATTCTGTGGCACCGGCCACTCCCCATGTATTTGGCATTCTGGAGTTGAATTGTGCTGCCCAACATGCATTGTGTAACTTGAGGACATAATGCCCTTATCATATGAATTACGTACTATAGGAACGCTTCTCCCAGCCCGCTGCGCTGCTCTGCTCCAGCCTGGCACCTTGGGAATTGCCCACTGGGCATCGGGCAGTGCGATGGGGAGGCGATCAGCAGGAGTGGGGGGTCCCACTGCCACTCTGCATTCGGGATCAGTGGCAGAGGGAAGAAGGTTGGCGATCGGGGCTGGCCATCCGGGTGGGATGGGAGGGGGAGGTTTCAGGGGTGCTGGGGGCCGGGCTGCCGGAGGAGGGGGCTGCTAGGAGATCGAGGCTGGCCAGATGGGATTTGGGGAGATCAGGGCTGGCCCAGAGAGATCCTGGAGGCCAGCGATCAGGGAGTGGGGGCTCTGCAAGGGCAGCAATGGGGGGGCTGCAGGGCTGGCCAGTGATTGGGTTGGCCAGTGTTTGGGAGGCCAGGAATGTGGGGCCACTGCGCATGTGTGGATCTCCGTGCTGACAGATTCATGCATGTGCATGCACTATGTTGCTGGCCTCTCAGGCGGGAATAGGCTCCACCCCTTGATTTTCAGAGGGATTCCCGCTTGGGCACTCTGTGGTGCACAGAGTGTAGGAGATTCATTCTGAAAATCACGCTAAAAGAATCCGTGGGAGTTAATCCCGTTTTCATGCAAATTGGGGACTTCAAATATTTTTGGGAGAATCCCGGCCTATGTCTTTCATAACTGTCCCGACATGCACTCTCTAATCCTCTGATAGGTGAAACTGATAAACAGCAGATAAAAAAGGTCAGTGTAAAATTAAAAAGCATGTTTATTTGTAGTACATGTGACTGAACAACAATTGTGTTTTCTAACTTTTCAACCTTTTCTACAACATTTTCTGTGACATAGAAAACTGCACCACACTACCCCAAATGGCAGCCAGGTCAGTCTTTAGCAATAAAAGCCAACTGTGTAAATCTTCATTTCTAGCCCTGTCTAAGGCCAGAATCTCACAACATTTGTTGGAACTGATTCACTCTGTGCTGGTCTCTTTTTATTGCTTCTCAGCACAAGATAATGGGCTTGTTTCCTGCTCCACCCAATGGTGTCAATGTTGTTCACCAGAACTTTCAATAAAACTTCCAAACCCTGCTCCTATGATTCCTCAGAAGAGCAAAATCTCACCAGATACCCGACCAATTCACCCTGCAGAGCTCTTATGAATGGAGCTATCCTGCTGTGTATGACGGCTCGAATGTCTGAACTAAAGTATCTTAAAGGATTCTGATTAGACGCTCTGGGGAGAATCTTCTGGACTTTGGCCCTGCCAGAAAGTTTGGGACAATTTTCAAGTTGAGAACCTGATCTGTTAGTGGGCAGGCTTAGCTATGGCTCTTTAACTTAGCCCATGGCGTTAGCATCTCCTCCCTGGGTTGGCCGACCAATTAGGGAAGATAGACGACACGCCCATTCTTCAAAAGAAGGATTTCTAATTAAAGGGACCATGGTATGGGTAACAAGGGCTCACCAGCACTTGGATTCTTCCATCTGCAGCAAAACAGAAATGGAGAGGAGACCCAGGAAGGCTGCTTCCTTGAGGCTCTGCTGTGGGATATGAAGTGCTGCAGTGAGTTGAGCTTTCCCAAGAATGGGAAGAATAGAATAACCTGTCAAACCAAGCAGTTGTAACAAATTGGAAGTCACATACCTCTCTCCACTATTCCATTTTAACTTGAATTAACCAAGGCAGTTTAAAACCATATAAATCCTTGCATTTGCAATCCCTGCCATGAGAGCCTGAATATCCTGAGGCATGGTGCTCAGAGAGCTAATTTTTTTGTCTGTAGAACTTATTTGCTGGACTTGCCTCCTTCCGACTGGATTTTGATGTTCATCATGGGGGTGGCACAGTGGTTAGTACTGCTGCCTCACAGCGCCAGCGACTCTGGTTCAATTCTGTCCTCAGGTCACTGTCGGTGTGGAGTTTGTATGTTCTCCTCATGTCTGCGTGGGTTCCTCCAGGTGCTCCGGTTTCCTCCCACAGTCCAAAGATGTGCGGGTTATGTGGATTGACCATGATAAATTGCCTCTTAGTGTCCAAAGATATTTAGGTTAGGTGGATTGGTGATGTTCAATTGTCCCTTACTGTCAGGGAGATTAGTAGGGTAAATACGTGGGGTTACGGGAATAGGTCCTGGGTGGGATTGTTGTCAATGCAGGCTTGATGGGCCTCCTTCTGTGCTGCAGGGATTCTGTGATCCCTCTGGCCTGTAGAGGGGCATGTAACTGAGGAGAAGACAGATGGTGCTGTTGCTGATGTTGTTCCTGCTGCTACTGTTGGCACTGACATGGCTTCTGCACTTATCCCTCAGCTTAGGTGGAAGGTAGAGCTGTATAAATTGCTCCCAAACCATGGTGAAGGCTGGCAGCAGGGAAGTGCAATTGAAGATGAGTGAAGTGCTGAACAGATGAAGTTTCTTCCAAAATGTTAGCAATCGTCTGTCAAGCAATGATAGCACTCTCAGTGAAAAGAAGTGCTTTGAACAGCCTCTTATCTTGCCATGGCTGGAGCTCTTCAGTGTAACTGATCAAAGGCTTCCCAGTTTCTTTGTTTCACTGAAGAAGCTTTTCCCACTGTGTACTCACCTCGCTGACCCAGGCAAGTTGTTGACAGATAGAAACAGCTCCCCTGGCTGGGAAATCCAGAAATTCAGAAATAGGACTGATGGAACTGCAAGTTGGCCTTGCTGTGGGTTGGCCCTGTTGAATGTCAGTCAGTGCTGAACTTTCCTTCCAGGGTGTGGGGGTATTGGGCATGCAATCCACCCCTGCTGTAAAATTCAACCCTTAATCTACTTGCCCCAGCTCTGCGGTTCTATGAATACCTTGAGAGTTACATTTAGCTTAAGCATTGCATTTTTAATTTAGGTTTCACCAGAATTCTCCCATGGCTGCAATTTTACTGTAATTTTATTTGAACTTTTATTAATTATAAAAATATTGGAGACAGGGTAAAGAGACTGTTTAACTAACAGTAAACAATCTTTACTCAGGTAATTAAGAGCCTGTTTGCTTTCCAGTTGGTGTGGGAATGTGGTCTGTTGCAAGAATGGACGTGTATTGGATGACTCGTGGCATGACCATCAGAGTGAGGCAGTTGAAGGCAAGACATTGTGTGGTTAAACCTCAAGCACTACATGCAGAATTGGCAACCCTAATCTGAAAATGTGTTCATGGACTGAAGGCACCCAAGCAGAATAGGATCTTGTAATAGAAATAGACAAATAATTCATACCGGGCAGCAAGGTGGCACAGTGATTAGCACTGCTGCCTCACAGCGCCAGGGACCCAGGTTCAATTCCAGCCTCAAGTCACTGTCTGTGTGGAGTTTGCACTTTCTCCCTGTGTCTGTGTGGGTTTACTCCGGGTGCCCGGTTTCCTCCCACAGTCCATAGATGTGCGAGTTAGGTTGATTGGTCATGCTAAATTAACCCTAGTGTCAGGGGGATTAGCCGAGTGGGGTCCGGAAATAGGGCCTGCTTGGGATGGTGGTCGGTACAGACTCGATGGGCCGAATGGCCTCCTTCTGTACTGTAGGGATTCTATGTCAAAAAGTTTGCACTTATGATACTTAAGATATTGTGGACCTGGAATTTGTGACTCCTTCCAAAGCTGGCAATCACTGAAATCGATGAAAATTTCAACTTCCCCACTCCCACATCACAATTGAAACCCATGTAAAAAGCTACACCATGTTCAATCAGCTGTAATGGGTTTTAATGTCCATGGGATTAAGAAAATCTGATAAATATCAGAACTGACCCTGGAAAAATAATGCTTTAATCTTAGAGTACTGTAGAATCATTCATTAATAGACTATTTTAGTTTACCTTTTTAAAATAATAATTTAACAAAACAAGTTTTTTCCAGAATATTTTAGCTCTACCTTCACTATGTATGTGTTCAAATCTTTAATTTGATGTACGTAAACATTTTTAAGAAATGATTTTAGTTTAGTATTTTAAATTTCCTGGTTAGGTGGTAGGGAGGCCGATGAATATTCTTTGGCATTTGGCAAATTTGGCATGTCAGCTACGACTCTCACCAGCTTTTACAGATGCACCATAGAAAGCATTCTTTCTGGTTGTATCACAGCTTGGTATGGCTCCTGCTCTGCCCAAGACCGCAAGGAACTACAAAAGGTTGTGAATGTAGCCCAATCCATCACGCAAACCAGCCTCCCATTCATTGACTCTGTCTACACTTCCCGTTGCCTCGGCAAAGCAGCCAGCATAATTAAGAACCCCACGCACCCTGGACATTCTCTCTTCCATCTTATTCCTACGGGAAAAAGATACAAAAGTCAGCTTCTTCCCTGCTGCTGTCAGTCTTTTGAATGGACTTATCTTGCATTAAGTTGATCTTTCTCTACACCCTAGCTATGACTGTAACACTACATACTGCACTCTCTCGTTTCCTTCTCTATGAATGGTATATTATGCCTGTATAGCGCGCAAGAAACAATACTTTTCACTGTTTGTTAGTACATGTGACAATAATAAATCAAATCAAATCAAATCAAATTTACTGTATTAGCTGCTTGGACAACCTGATAACTTCAATCCAGCTCCTCACTTTGAATGCCCAGTGAAGAACATTGCAGTTAAGTTGCAATGCAACCAACTTATAACTAAGAGGCTGAGGTTATAAGCATTGACAGAGCTGTTCCACGTGCTTTCAGAAGACCTGTGCACAACATGTTCCACTGTCAAAGTAAACATGGGTCTCATTTTATTCATCAGATTCCTTCCGTCAGCCAGTTTGTGGTGCACAGATGTACCAAACAGGTCCCAGAGGCACTGTTCATCAGCTCCAATCAGTTCATCACTGTCACCATTAACCAAGAGCAGCAACATGAGAGGCAACACATTATAGAGCACTGCTCGCTTTCTTGGAATCCAGATGGTCATGAATGACATTTGTATTGCTCCTGTGCACAATGCTGTGCTATGTATCAAAGTCATTCAACTTCCAAGAGGCGAAGATGGATCTTTGTGTCAAAACCAGTGAATGTGCATAAAATGTAATTACTGACATATAGAAAATTTAGATATCCCATATGCATAAAAAACAGCATCACGCACACAAATCAACAAGCCATAATATCACAGACATAAAATTAAGTCCTTGATATTCATGAATCACCAGAACCCCGACTCAAAACAGAAGACCCCTGGGCACAAAAATTCCACACCAAAACAATTCGAGCCCTCTCACTCATCTCAGTCCATAAATTCTGCCTTATCATAGAATACCTACTGTGCAGAAGGAGGCCATTCAGCCCATCAATACTGCACTGACAACAATCCCACCCAGGCCCTATCCCCATAACCCCGTGTATATACCCTACTAATCCCCCTGACACTAAGGGACAATTTAGCATGGCCAATCAACCTAACCTGCACATCTTTGGACTGTGGGAGGAAACCCACACAGACACAGGGAGAACGTGGAGACTCCACAGACAGTGACCCAAGGCCAGAATTGAACCCAGGTCCCTGGCACTGTGAGACAGCAGTGCTAACCACTGTGCCATTGTGTCGCTCCTTCAAATTCTTTCTCTCCCTTCCCTTCCACTTTCCAACACCTCCTCCTCTTCCTCCCTTTCTACCACCTCTTTTCCCCTCCTCTTTCTTCTGGCTAAACCTCTCCCCTCCTCTTCACTCTCCTCACCCCTTTCTTTTCCTATCAGTTGCCATTTTTCCGAAGTCCCTTTCCTTCCTCGCCCCTCCCCCCCAACTGCCCTCTCCTCCTATCCTTTTCTTCCTGCTTTCCCCCTCTGTGCGCCAGTATTCCGCTTCCAACCTGCCCCACCCCTGCCCTCTCTCTTTATTGGCACCATAGTCATCTTACATATGTTGAAATTTCATAAGCTGGAGTTATCTGTCTGAACCCTCCAAAATAACATAACCACTGATTTCAAAGGACCACTAAATGAATGAACTTTAGCTGAAGAACCACTGGCACTTCCAAAGCTTTGACTGTTATGAATGAAATATTTGCTATTTGCACTGTCATGGTGCTGCCAGTTTTTTGATGATTGTTTTTAATTAATGACTTCTGTACCTGAATGCCTGATCCACATGTGTGTTGAACAAGGCTTTGTGCCAACAACCTTGCAGAATTAAACTTTAATGTTTCGCAAGGCAATAACACATTGAGGGAGAGATACAACATCATTAATTGTGAAGAGAAAGTGAGACAAGTTTCCTAATGCTACCTCAACCACAAAATATCAGACTTCATTCCAATGCATTGCAGATTTCATCACTTTACAATATATGTAAACATAATTGCTTGTTATGTCCATGTTCTGTTAACTATATTCTGTTCCAAATGCGGATTCTGTCAAGTGGACATAAAAGATCCCATGTCAATATTTTGAAGGAAAGCAAGGGGACCTCTCCCCAGTGTCCTTGCTAATATTTATTCCTCAACCAACATCAATAAAACATCCTATAGTTCATCATCATATTGCTGTTTGTGGGATCTTACTGTGTGTAAACTGGTTGCCATGTTTTTACATTACAGCATTAATTACACTTCAAAAATATTTAGAACATAGAACATTACAGCGCAGTACAGGCCCTTCGGTCCTCGATGTTGTGCTGACCAGTGAAACCAATCTAAAGCCCATCTAACCTACACTATTCCAATATCATCCATATGTTTATCCAATGACCATTTAAATGCCCTTAATGTTGGCGAGTCCACTACTGCTGCAGGCAGGGCATTCCACGCCCTTACTACTCTCTGAGTGAAGAACCTACCTCTGACATCTGTCCTATATCTATCACCCCTCAATTTAAAGCTATGTCCCCTCGTGCTAGCTACCACCATCCGAGGAAAAACGCTCTCACTATCCACCCTGTCTAATCCTCTGATCATCTTGTATGCCTCCATTAAGTCATCTCTTAACCTTCTTCTCTCTAACGAAAACAACCTCAAGTCCCTCAGCCTTTCCTCATAAGACCTTCCCACCATACCAGGCAACATCCTGGTAAATCTCCTCTGCACCCTTTCCAATGCTTCCACATCCTTCCTATAATGCGACGACCAGAACTGTACGCAATACTCCAAGTGCGGCCGCACCAGAGTTTTGTACAGCTGCAACATGACATCATGGCTCCGAAACTCAATCCCTCTACCAATAAAAGCTAACACTCCGTACACCTTCTTAACAACCCTATCAACCTGGGTGCCAACTTTCAGGGATCGATGCACATGCACACCGAGATCTCTCTGTTCATCCACACTACCAAGTATCTTACCATTAGCCCCGTACTCTGTAATCCTGTTACTCCTTCCAAAGTGAATCACCTCACACTCTTCCGCATTGAACTCCATTTGCCACCTCTCAGCCCAGCTCTGCAGCTTATCTATGTCCCTCTGTAACCTGCAACAACCTTCCACACTGTCCACAACTCCACTGACTTTAGTGTCATCCGCTAATTTACTAACCCATCCTTCTACGCCCTCATCCAGGTCATTTATAAAAATGACAAACAGCAGTGGCCCCAAAACAGATCCTTGCGGTACACCACTAGTAACTGAACTCCAGGATGAACATTTCCCATCAACCACCACCCTCTGTCTTCTTACAGCTAGCCAATTCCTGATCCCAACCGCTAAATCACCCTCAATCCCATGCCTCCGTATCTTCTGCAATAGCTTACCGTGGGGAACCTTATCAAACGCTTTACTGAAATCCATATACACCACATCAACTGCTTTACCCTCATCCACCTCTTTGGTCACCTTCTCAAAGAACTCAATAAGGTTTGTGAGGCACGACCTACCCTTCACAAAACCGTGTTGGCTGAAAGGCACTATATAAATGCAATATTTTTTTCTTAAGGAAGCTTTTAAACATTTAACAATACATTTATGATAAGACAAAATAATATTTTTATCAAGTGATTTAGCTCCCCCTGTGGTGAAATTGGCAAAGAGACTAAGTTGTGGTAATAAATGAACAGATCAGGGAGAAAGAAATTGCATTTATAAAGAACCTTTCACAACCTTGAAACATCCTATAAACAGTTATTTAATTTTGATATGTACTCATTATTGCTATTGCACAAAATGAGGCACCTAATTTGTACACAGCAAGATTGCATAAACAGTAATGAGAGAGGGAAGAAGACAGGCAAAAAATACTTAAATCATATTTTACAAAAGAAAATGTCAAATATGGTACAACTAGATCATGCAGAGATGTTACAATTTAAGGCAGTTTCATAATTGTTCTTTTTTGTTTTTTGAATGATGTTCCTATTTTCAACAAACTTCATTTATATAGCGTTGTAACATAGTGCAAGGTCAACAGGGAAGGTTAAAGGGATGACTTTCTCTCTCCTAACAAAAATCCAATCAATGCTATCTTTACTGCGGCCAGGGGAAAGAACACCTGCATGAAAAATAAATTATTGTATGAAGTGGAGCTGGGTGTTGCATTTCTTCAGTTTAAATGGTCACAATCATTCCCCTGCTTAAGAAAAGACTCAGAAAGATTGCCAACATTAATGTTTGGCCACTTTTGGCCAAAATGGACCTCCTCTGGCAGAGTACAATGAGGCTTCTGGTCGCCACGCTACCAGAAGGATGTGGATGCTTTGGAGAGGGTACAGAAGCGGTTTACCAGGATGTTGCCTGGTCTGGAGGGTATTAGCTATGAGAAGAGGTTGGATAAACTCAGTTTGTTCTCACTGGAATGACATAGGTTGAGGGGTGACCTGATAGAGATCTACAAGATTATGAGTGGCATGGACAGAGTGGATAGTCAGATGCTCTTTCCTAGGGTAGAAAAGTCAAGTACTAGGGAACATAGGTTTAAAGTGTGTGGGAAAAAGTTTATAGGAGATGTGCGAGGCTTTTACACAGAGGGTGGTGAATGTCTGGAACGTGCTGTCTGGGGAGGTGGTGGGAGCAGGTACGATAACGTCATTTAAGAGGCAACGAGACGAATATATGAACAGGATGGGAATGGAAGGATACGCACTCTGTAAGTGCATCCGGTTTTAGTTTAGGCAGGCATCATGATCGGCACAGGCTTGAAGGGCCGAAGGGCCTGTTTCTGTGCTGTACTTTTCTTTGTTCTTTGTTTTCCTAAATCCCTGACCCCACTGTGGCTCTGGTTTGGAAGTATTAGAGATGGGCACCAAATTATTATGACGCGAATGCAATTTGAGATATGGTCAAGGTCAGGGGGATCGATGGCTGGAAGTTTCATCCTGCTGCACTGAATCACCAGTTTGTCAGAGCGGCATTTGAGTAATTTAAAGTTTTGTGCCTTATATTGATCAATCAAAAACAGAATAGTAATACTTCACTTTTAAAAAAGTTGTTCATGGGATGTGGGCATCACTGTCTGGGTCAGCACTTGTTGCCCATCCCTAATTGCCCTTGAACTGAGTGGCTTGCTAGGGCATTTCACAGAGCATTTAAGAATCTGTGGGTCTGGAACCACATATGGGCCAGATCAGGTAAGGATGGCAGTTTTCCTTCCCTTAAGGACATTAGCAAACCAGATGGGTTTCTTATGACAATCGACAGTAGCTTCATGGTCATCATTAGACTTTTATTAAATTCAAATTTCACCATCTGCCATTATGGGATTCAAACCCAGAATTCTAAGGCATTACTTTGGGTCTCCAGATTGTTAGTCCAGTGACTGTACTAAAATTAGATGGAGGAATACAGAAATATTTTAGTTACTTTAACTTAATAGTCTTTAAACTGACCAGTGCTAGCTCAACCATTCATATTTGTATCATTCCACAATATTATTTCTAACATTTTTAAAAGACTATTTCAACAAGTTATCCTTAAAGTGCACCAAAATGTGAACTCCTGTGACTGTTCATCGAGAAGATTAATTGTCTACACAAAGGCAGTCTAGTGTTACTGGGATAACATCAAATCCATTTGCTTCATTTTTCTACTGCTATTTGTGGCAATTAGTAGATTCAGTATTCTGTTTCAACTCTTCTGCAGCGCAGATAGTTCAATTACTATTTTGGGAAGGGCCATCAGAAATGCTTATTAAGCTTGGTAGGGAGTGTCAGAGGCCCTCACAATTCCTACAAATGCTCAATATATTCATATCAATATTGTGTGAATTTTGTTGAATCTTCTGTCCACCTAAACAAAGCAAAAACATGCTTTGATTTGCAATGTATCGTGAAAATAAAAATGAAACTTGAAGTTATAACCCCGATGGACTTAAACCAAATGGTGGAAAATCTAATAGATGTGATGCATTTCATTCACCAGTTGTATTATTATATGAGTATAATACTCATTCTGGAGAACTTTGTTGCAATGTAATTATATTAACTGCTTATTTAAAATGTTTCTTCATTTAAATTCAATTTTCTCATTTTTTTATTAACATAGCTCCATTCCATGCACCATTGCTCCATTACATGGAATGGAAATGTTCAAAATGAGTTTGAATTTATTGGACATTGATGCTTGTACTGGGGAATGAGGGAACTGTTTCAATGGGATGGTTTTCACCTGAATCATGCTGAGACCAGAGTCCCGGCAAATTGCATAACTAGGATTGTAGGTAGAACTTTAAGCTAAGTAGTGGGTGGAGGCTTCAGTTGTATGGGAAATTAGAAAATCAAAATTAGAGAAGGGGGAGTGCAGGGTAATGATAAGGCGAATTGTCACTAGAAAATCAAAGGAAGGGACAGAACATGCAAATGTCATTTTGCAAAAAGGAATTATGCAAGAGTAGGGAAATTTGATAATGGAACAAACTTAAAGGCTTTGGGTGGGATTTTTCAGCCATACTCACCCCAAAACTGGAAAATCCCACCCAAGGTCAATGGACCTTTGCACGGTTCGCTGCCCCACCTGCTATGATTCCTGTGGCATGTGGAACGGGAAAATTATCTTTGTGGCTGAAGGCACAAAGCATTTGGGACAAAATTAATAAGTTAACAAAGCAATTTGAGACAAAAGGGGTATGATTTGGTGGCAATTACTGAGATTTGGTTACAAGGAAACCTGGTCTGGGAATTGAATATCCAAGGGTACCCAGTATTTGAGAAGGATAAACAGAAAGGAAAAGGAGGTGGTGTGGCTTTGCTAGTGAAGAAAGTGATCAATGCTGTAGTGAGAAATGATATAAGCACTCGAGATCAAGATGTGGAATCAGTCTCAGTAGAAATAATAAATAGCAAAGGAAAGAAGTCTCTGGCGGGAGTAATCTATGGATCGCCAAACAGTAGTTCTGCAGTTGGGAATACTATAAATCAGGAAAGACTGGGGGCTTGTAAGAAAGGTACGGCAATAATCATGGGTGATTTTAACATGCACATAGACTGGATTAATCAAATTGGCAAGGATAACCTCAAGGGTGAGTTCATTAAATGTATTAGAGATTGTTTCTTGGAGCCATTGTGGAACCACCAGGGAGCAGGCTATTCTGAATTTGGTATTGTGTAGTGAACAGGGATTAATTAATGACCTCATAGTCAAGGACCGATAGTCAAGGGAAGTGTGATCATAATATGATAGATTTCAAAATTCAGTTTGAGGGTGAGAAACTGGAGTCCCACACTCACATTTTGGAGTTAAACAAAGGTAATTATGTAGGCGTGAGGACAGACTTGGCTCTAGTGAACTGGGCAGAAAGGCTGAAAGGTAGGATAGTTGATGAGCAGTGGCATTTGTTTAACAAGATATTCAATTCCTTCAACTAAAATATATTCCAGAGAGGAAGTAAGTTTGTAAGAGGGGAAAAAACATTCATGGCTAAGCAAGGAATTTAAAGACAGCATAACGACAAAATGAGCAGAGAACACTTGGCAAGCCAAAAAGTGTAGAAACAAATTTACATGAAGGCAATGATGTGAAACCATTAATTGTGCCAAGAACTGTAGATTAGTGTACAGACAGTGACGCACAACTAGTAAGAAAAATATTCAGACATTATCAATAAAAATCAGCTGAGTACCAAAGGGTTCTACAGAGCAGATACAATGTGCAGATAGCAGCGTCCAGCTATCATGGACTTTATTGGGTAACAAAAGATTGTGCCTGAAGCAACTAATTGTGACATGAGATGTTCGGCATCAAAAAAATTGAAACACAAAGCTGGTGAACTGAAGGGCAAGAAATTAACTTGCGGGTGAGTCTCTACTGAAAACTTAGAGCGAGAGATTACCTGCTGGCTGTATTAAATGCAGTGGCAGAATAACATTTTTATTTAAAGGCTTCCGGCAGTGTCAGCAGTGCTGCAGTTTGCTCAAATTTCAGGTAACAATAGGACATACTGACAAAATAGTTTTCATGATTACGAAAAAGCAGGCCCACTAAATGTCACCTGGCTGCAAAAAGAATTTCAGCAGAAGTTTCCCTCTCACCAACCTGCCAACTTTTTACAATGTAATGAAACCCCTTTCACAAACAATTTTGAACATGTGATACATGAAACAATATAGGTTTTCATTGTGAACTTGAACTGGATGTCTAAGTCTTTGATACTTAATGAATAGAGAATGCAAAAAACGAATTAGCAAAAGCTGTGGATTTTGCTCATATCAATGATAAACTGCAGATTATTGAGGTGTTCTGCTTAACAATATTATAAAATCATAGAATGGTTACAGCACAGAAAGTGTCCCATTCAGCCTGCTGTTTTGGAGTTGGATCTCTGCAAGAGCTAGACCCCCTCCTCCACCATTTCCCATAGCTCTGCACATTGTTTTCTCCTTCAGGAGCTTATCCAATTTCCTTTTGAAAGCCATGATTGAATTTGCTACCACCACTCTTTCAGGAAATGCATTCCAGATCCCAACCGCACACTGTGTAAAAATCCTTTTCCTCATGTTACCGTTGGTTGTTTTGCTAATCACCTTAACTCAATATCCTCTGGTTCTTTATTCTTCTACCAATGGAAACAGTCTCTCTTTATTTACTCAGACTAAACCCCTCATTATTTTTGAGCACCTCTATTAAATCTCCTCTCAATCTGCTCTAATGAGAACAACCCCAATGTCTCCAACATATCCACGTAACTGAAGTCCCTCATCCTTGTACTCAATCTTGGAGATCTTTTCTGCACCCTATCTAAAGCCTTTACATTGTTCCTAAAGTGTGGTGTCCCGAATTGGATACAATTGTCTAGTTGAAGCTGAAGTAATGTTTTGTAAGTGTTCATCCTAAATTCCTTGTTTTTGTAGTTAATGTCTTTATTTATAAAACCCAGGAACCACTTTCACAAGCTGCCCTGCCATTTTCAATAATTTGTGCATATTTACCCCACGTCTCCCAGTTCCTGCACTCTCTTACAATTGTACCTTTTTACTTCATATTGTCTCTTCTCATTCTTCCTACCAAAAGATATCACTTCACACTTTCCTGAATTAAATTTCATTTGCCATGTGTCCGCCCTTTCCACCAGCCTGTCTAAATTCTCTTGAGGTCTATCACTGTCCTCCTCACAGTTCACAATACTTCCAAGCTTTGTGTCATCTGCAAATATTGAAATTGTGCCCTGCACACCCTGCTCTAGATCAATAATAGATACATGAAAGCAATAGTTCTAATACTGACACATGGGGAGCCCACTATATAGCTGCCGGGAAACAGCCGAACACCGCTACTCTCTGTTTTCTGTCACTCAGCAAATTTCATATCCATGCTATCACTGTCACATTTTCTTTTATTCCATGGGCTACAACTCTGCTGGCAAGCTTGTTATGTGGCACTTTATCAAAAGTATTTTGAAAATTCATGTGCACCACATCAACCTCATTACTGTCTTCAACCCCCTCTGTTGCCTCATCTAAGTTAGTTATACAAGATTTGCCTTTAATGAATTCCTGCTGGCTTTCCCTAATGAGTCCACACTTGTCCAAATGATTGTCATCTTAGTCCTGGATTAACATTTCTAAAAGAATTCCCACAGCTAAGGTTAAGCTGACTGGCCATTAAATAGCCATTCTCCTCACCTTAGTTACTGGGTTTGTTCTTGTACTCTTTTTTGAACAAGGGGGTAACATTTGCAATTCTCTAGTCCTCTGGCACCACCCCTGTATTTAAGGAGGATTGGAAGATTGCGATCAATACCTCCATAATTTCCAACTGTACTTCCCTCAGCATCCTTGCATGCACCCCATTTGGCAGTGGTGGACTTATCATCTTTCTGTACAGCCAGCCTTTCTAATACCTCCTCTTTATCAATTATTATCCCATCCAATATCTTCTCTTTCTCTTGTACTCCAGCAGTATCTTCTTCCTTGCTAAAGACAAATGTCTGAAGATCTCTTGCTTTCCAGCTTCTCAATGAAAGCAAATCAATTGGCTGCCAGTCACACTGTTAACTTCTCATTAGACTTCAACCTGACCCACATAACCAATTGGAGTAATGGAGAAGCAATCCTGTGCTACCTGGACAAAACCTATGCCAGCTCTGCTCAAGAGGGTCTGGTACAAAGTTTAATTCACTCAGCACTGGTAATCAGTGATGTGTTTTGAATGAAGAAAACTCAAAACTTTACAACACAGTGAGAAAAAAACATTTAGTATACATCTATCCTCCAGTGCTCCAATGACAATCAAGGATCAGAAGATCTTTAGGACAGTGAGCTGCTGTAGGATGAGGTATGTAGGAAAACAGTAAGGAAAATAAATAACATAATTTAGAAAGCACCTTTCACAATATTCCATCGCACTTCATATCCAATAAAATCATTTTGAAAAGTTGTCACAGTCATAATGCTAGCAGCAGGGTGGCACAGTGGTTAGCACTGCTGCCTCACAGCACCAGGGACCCGAGTTCAATTCCGGCTTGGGTCACTGTCTGTGTGGAGTTTGTACATTCTCCCCGTGTCTGCATGGGTTTCCTCCAGGTGCTCTGGTTTCCTCCCACAGTCCAAAGATGCGCGGGTTAGGTTGATTGGCCATGCTAAATTGCCAGGGGGATTAGCAGGGTAAATGTGTGGGGTTACGGGAATAGGGCCTGGGTGGGATTGCTGTCAGTATAGACTCGATGGGTCGAATGGCCTCATTCTGCGCTGTAGATTCTATGATTCTATGAAATATGGAAGCCAATTTTCAAACAGCGCAGAGAATAAATGATCACATAATAATCTATTTTACTGATGTTGGTTGGGGGATTAATGTTCACTAGGATACTAAGAGAACACCCCTAATCTTCTTTAGTGCAATGAGATCTCTTTGAACCACAGCAGAGAAGATGGGGATTTCATTTTGTGTTCTATTGAGAAGACAGCACCTCTAACAGTGCAGCACTTCCTCAGTATGGTACTGAACTGTCAGCATGGATTATGTGCTCAAGTGAGGCTGGAATGCATGATCCTTTGCCCCAGAGACAAGAGTGCTATCAGTGAGCCAAAGCTGACACCCCCAGAGAAAGAGTGAGTTAGACTATTGGATTAGACTAGAGATGTATGTACCACAAAATACAAATGTGGTGAAAACATGGCGATTTTTGAAGATTTTTGTACATTTTCACCAGGTGAAATAAGATTTAAACAAACGGTTTATTTTCACACAGTTAAATTCACCTTCATGAAATAGCCAAATGGCTGCATCAATTTAATCTGTTACACCGTAAATAGCCATTCTCCTCACCTGAGTTTGAGGAGAGGGTGAGGAGCGCATCGGCAATAACAACAACAACTTGCATTCATAAAAGCACCTCTAATGTTGTAGAAGATCCCAAGGCACTTTACAGCAGTGTAAAATAGACAACAAATGACATCAGTCTTAGCAAAATCTACTGTTAAAAACAGATTCAGAAGCCTGAACTAAAAACCCTGGACGAGAGATCAATCACATTCAGTTTGGGTCATGTAATATTTGAAGCCCTGCAGTATAAACAGAGTTGAAGTATATTTATTTGTTTTGCTAATAGCACAACGAAGGCGTGCTGGCACGATGTCATTGGCTTGTGGTTTATTTTGCTTTCACTTTACAATTAGCAAGCATGTGTGACTGGTTAACTGTTTCTCAATACATAATGGTGTAAAAACACAGGCATTGGGAGGAGGAACAGAAGGGTGATACACCTACTGACCCTTCCCAACATGTAACACCCAGAAACAGCTGCAAGAAGGAGGAGCTAAAGCTCTCCAGTTCCAGATTATAGTTTATGGTGGCATTTTTATTCTTCTTGATGGCCCATCTTCAGTTCCCAAAGGAGTACCTCTTGAGTTGAATTGTAATCTGCAAGGGTGACTGGGTTGGGAGCAGGTGGAGGATTTAAAACCAACAAAATTAGCAGCCAACTCTGACCTGCTGACTTGTGTATTTCACAGCAGCACAACGTGGGGGGAGTTTTCCTGTCCCGCTCGCAATAGGAACCATAGTGCAGTGCGCGGGGGGGAACCATGGAAAAGTCTGGTGACCTTGGGCGGGAGTTTCTGGTTTTGGCCGGAAAATCCTACCCTGTGTGTGAGCAATCACCACACGAGAAATGGGTTCCACTTAGCAAATGTTAATCACTCGATTAGAGTGACATTAACATGGGCATTCTAATTTATATTTTGGCTCCAGGGTTTTCCAAGGCTTCCAGTGAAAAATGTCTGGGTTGGATTTGTCTTGCTTTTTGCGTACAGGACATACCTGGGAAATTATCCACATTGCTGGATAGATGCTAATGATGTTGCTGTCCTGGAACAGTTTGACTCAGGACTTTGCAAGCTCTGGAGCACAAGTCTTCAGTACTATTGCTGGATTATTGACAGGGCCTATAGCCTTTGCAGTATCTAGTGCCTTCAGCTGTTTCTTGATATCATGTTGAGTGAATTGAATTGGCTGAAGATTGACATCTGTGGCATCTAGCCATTATGTGTGAACAGTATGATTTTGCTGGGGGCTGAAATGGTTTGTTTATAGCACTGCTTGACACAACATTGTTCAGATTTATGTTGATTCCCTGGGTCAGAATGTGCCACTGGTCATTACCTGCATGAGCCATGCAGCATTCCTTATTGATATAATTGAAGAATGATGTGTAAATCATGTAGGCCTCTGGGTATTGTGCAGTCCCGTTATGTTGCCTCTGGCAACTACTGCTTCCACCTTTCTAACTTATCTCTGGCATCCACCCTGGTAACATAACACATGATCTGTATGAATGGCTTTGTATAAATGGTTTTGTATAATTCAGCTGTGAAATATCAATTAATTTTGCTGTGACAGACAGGTGAAAAGTCTTTAATTCCTCAGTTATTTAAGCAGATTGTTATTTACAAGCACTAACCTGCTTTATTTTGTGTGACATTTGGTCCCACATTTAGAAGTAGGTAGAAGAGAGAAAGCCAAATATGAAGCAAGGCACCAAATAATTTCCTCTGAATAGGAACATGAGTTATCCTATTACTACAGCACCATTTATGGCAATGAATTCAATGTCTGAATTATTTCTCTTCAAATTTATACTTAATGTTTCTCTGCCACCTGTTCCTTTCCCACATTGTTCCACGTCCTAATGATCAGCCCCACCTCCCATTCCTGGCCAGGCTAAACCAAGTCATTTGTCTTATTTGACCCTTAGCTAAGCTTCAAATTCTAAGTGCTCTCTAATACCAAGTCTGCATATTTCCATCACTGTAGCATTGCCCGCCTCCACCCCTGGCTCAATTAATCTGATGCTGAAAGTTATATTACCTTTAGAATTAATTATTTCAATGATTTCCAGGTCAGTTTCTCACCTTGGACCCTTTATAAATATTTAGCTCATCCAAAAAACTGTTGCATACATTCTAACTTGCAACAAGTCTTGTTTATCCATAATTTAAAATTCTCATACGTGTTTTCAAATACCTCCAAGGGCTTCCCCTCCCTATCTCTGAAATCTCCTCCTGTCCTACAAGCCTCTGAAATTGCTGCATTCCTCCAATCCACCCTCTTGTGTATTCCCACTTTTTATTGCCCCACTATTTGCATGGTTCCCATGCTTCTTAATGTCTGGACTTGAGCTCTGAAATTCCCTCCTTAAACCTTTCCAGTTCTCTCTCTTCCTTCAAGATTCTTTAAAACCTTACCTCTTTGACCAAGCTTTTGGTCATCTGTTCTAATATCACCTTATGAGGCTTGATGTCAAATTGCGTTTTAAACAGTATGTTTTATAATACTTCTGTGAAGTACCTTGGAACATTATACTTAGGGTGCTATATAAATCCAGGGCATTTGACAAACGCCATCAGAAGAGATCATTAAAAATTCTCAGTAAAATGACTGTTCGGTAACAATTAGTTTGATGTCCTTTGAAGTAGAAATACTGCATATTTTAAAGAAATATGTACAAAAGATTAGCATATTCCTTAGATTTGAGATTTTAAAAATTATTTTATCCACTCAAAGAGTTAGGTGGAATGTGAAAACACAATATTATATGACTTAGGTACTTGCTCATTCTTTAAATCAATTTTTTTTTGATGTTTCGAACTTTAAAAGATCTCTTTTTAAAAAATTAATTCCTGAGATGTGAGCGTCATCGGCAATGCCAGCATTTGTTGCCCATTCCTAATTGCCCTTGAGATGGTGGTGATGAACTGCCTTCTTCAACCATTACAGAGAATCTTGTGTAACACACACACACACACACACACACACACACACAGCATGTTGTTTGAGATTTCCAGGATTTCAACAATGAAGGGTCGGTGATGTAGTTCAGGTTAGGGTGGTGTGTAGTTTGGAGGGGAACTTAGCATCTGTTGCTCTTGTCTTTCTTGGTTGTACGTGTATGTAATGATGTCACTGCACAATTGGGTTTTCAAACTCATACTGTCAAAGAGAGAGCATAATTAGCTGTTTGTTTCCTGGTGCATTAACAAAAAAAAATCTAGATCTCAAAATATAGATAGACACTTGCTGAAGGTTTGGGAAGCTGGGAAATCCACCCTTAAGTTACAATGACGTTAAGGTGTTGTTAAAGATTTATTTTATGATTTGATCTTGGCATAAACAGGATCAACTAGGGAAGTTAATATTACTGATTTTGTAATGTAAAAGTTTCTTGGACACTATTTTTATCCTTGTGAAAATGAAATATGCCAGTACTGTGGAATGGAATACAGCTTTTGCCAATTACAATCTTAAACTTTCCCAACTAAGATATAATGCCTACCAAATACAGACCAGAGCACCCAATGCCACCTAGCAACGCATCTGCACCTTGAAGCCACCACTGTGATTCTTAGAGTTCCTCCACCCTTGTGACCTATGGAAAATTGGGACCCTGTAAAAAAAGTTTCACTTATCTATCTGGGTTGAATTCAACCCTGCATCGTGGGAAAAATAAATCATTTACCTCATTGAATCATACCATTTCTTATCATTCTTTGTAAAACAAATTAATTTAATTCCACGAGAAATGTAAGAGAAAGCAATGCATTTTCCATTTCATCAATTCGTGTGTGACTTTATATTATCAAGTCAGGCAGATACATTGATGCTAAGGCCTATTATTCAACAACAACAGTTCCCATTTATACAGAGGGTAATGTAGTAAATGCCCCAAAGTACATCACAGGATGTAATTGACACCAAGGCAAAGAAAGAGACATTAGGGCAGGTAATCAAAAACTACACAAAGGTAAGTTTTAAAGAGGATCAATCTTAAAGGACAAGAGAGAGGTATAGAGGTAGAGAAATTTGGGGGGAAATTCCAAAGCTTAGGTCTAAATGGTTGAAGGTATTGCTACTGATGGGAATAAGGGATGCACAAGAGGTGCACAAAGGGTTGTAGAGCTGGAGTAAGTTGTAAAGAGGGATGAGAAGGAGGACAATGAAGGTATGTGAACATGAGAATTGTAAAATTGAGGTATGGCTTAATTGGGAGCACAGGGATGGTGGCTGAACAGAACTTGATGCAAGTTCAAATATGGACGGCAGGATGAGCTTTGGTTTATGGAGTGTGGAAGCTGTGGTGCCAGCCAAAAGAGTTTTAGAATAGCTGAGTCTGGAGAGATGGGCTTAAGGAGGGGTGAAGATGGGTATTAGAGTTGGAGGTATGCAGTCTTTAGCTATGAAGCGGATATGTGCTGGAAGATCAGTGCAATGCCAAATAGAATGCTAACTAATAAATTTAGTCTCCCACTAAGCAGTGTTTGAGGCTGAATGTCATACAAAACAGCATTTTCTGGAGCTATTGGAAGGGAACAATGATCAAAATTGATGTAACTTAGCATTTGAATAAAAGTATGTTCAGCTGTTCATCAACAATCCTTCAGTTTCTTACCAAAGAGCTATTCTTCATGGGTGAAAATGGAGAGTTCTGGTGTTCAAACTTAACAGTCATCAAAATGAAGCCCAATTTTATTCTCTCTCGGTATCCACACATAAACTGTTCAAGTCTTCTGCCCTCTGGATCGAATAGACTGGAGGTGCTCAATGTATTTTGGGGCAGCATGGTAGTTAGCACTGCTGCTAACAGTGCCTCATAGTGCCAGGGACCAGGGTTCGATTCCCAGCTTGGGTCACTGTCTGGTGGAGTTTCCACTTTTTCCCTGTGTCTGCATGGGTTTCCTCCGGGTGCTCCGGTTTCCTCCCACAGTCCAAAGGTGTGCAGGTTAGGTGAATTGGCCATGCTAAATTCTCCCCCAGTGTACCTGGACAGGAGCTGGAGTGTGGCAACTAGGGGATTTTCACAGTAACTTCATCGCAGTGTGAATGTAAGCCTACTTGTGACTAATAAACTTTTTAAAAGATTTTTTTTACTTCTCACCTTAACCCAATTCTAATTATTTTGCTTTCCCCCAGATTTCTCCTTGTAATTCATTAATTTCTCCCGAACCACAAGAAATTGGTGTGTTTATACACTTATAATGACTACACTATTGCCCATACATCTGTTTTCCAATTATGAAAATTTGTGTTAACTCTCAAAATATCCTTCCACCCAAAAGCTCTAATCCATTATTAAATGTGGATTTTCATTTGATCAGTCCACTGGTGATCTTGTTAGCAAAATTCTGTTCTTCACCACCTCAGTGTGCGACCTCCTTTGCCTTGGAAATCTCTAAAGCCTTTCTCCCATGCAGTCCTGAACAAGCTGCCCTCCAACTCAGGAGTTTGGTTTCCTCTTGCAAACATTTCACTTCTCCACAAATATTAACTCTATGCAAAGCCGAAATTGAACAACTTTTTGTGGAATCTCTCCTGTACATCAAGGGCAGCACGGTGGCACAGCGGTTAGCACTGCTGTATCAGAGTGTCAGGGACCTGGGTTCAATTCCGGCCTTGGGTGACTGTGGAGTTTGCACGTTCTCCCCATATCTGTGTTGGCTTCTTCTGAGTGCTCCGGTTTCCTCCCTCAGTGCAAAAATGTGCGTGTTAGGTTGATTGGGCATGCAAAACTCCACCTAGTATCTGGGGGACTAGCAGGGTAAATATGTGGGGTTACGGATATTGGGTCTGGGTGGGATTGTTGTCAGTGTAGGCTTGATGGGCTGAATGGCCTCCTTCTACACAGTAGGAATTCTATTAATATGTTTTGGAGGAAAGAAAACATGAGGTGGTTTCTTGTAGCATCCCACATATGCACTGTGACCTCACAGCGCCAGGGACATGGGTTCAATTTCGATCTTGTATGACTGTCTGTGTGGAGTTCGCACGTTCTCCCCGCATCTGCGTGGGCTTCCTCTCACACTCCAAAGATAGGTTGATTAGCTATGGTAAATTGCCCTTAGTGTCCAAAGATGTGAAGGTTAGGGAGATGAATTGGGTAAATACATGGGTTACAGAGATAGGGCCTGGATAAGATACTCTGTCGAAGAGTCAGTGCAGCCTTGATGGGCTGAATGACCTCCTTTTGCACTGTATGGATTTGATTTGATTTATTGTCACATGTATTAACATACAGTGAAAAGTATTGTTTCTTGCGTGCTATACAGACAAAACATACCGTTCATAGAGAAGGATACAGACAAAACATACCGTTCATAGAGAAGGAAACAAGAGAGTGCAGAATGTAGTGTTAGAGTCATAGCTAGGGTGTAGAGAAAGATCAACTTAATGCAAGGTAAGTCCATTCAAAAGTCTGAGCAGCAAGGAAGAAGCTGTTCTTGAGTTGGTTGGTACGTGACCTCAGACTTTTGTATATTTTTCCCGAAGGAATAAGATGGAAGAGAGAATAACCGGGGTGTGTGGGGTCCTTAATTATGCTTAATTTCCTGCTTTGCTGAGGCAGCAGGAAGTGTAGACAGAGTCAATGGATGGGAGACTGGTTTGAGTGATGGATCGGGCTACATTCACAACCTTCTGTAGTTCCTTGCGGTCTTGGGCAGAGCAGGAGCCATACTAAACTGTGATACAACCAGAAAGAATGCTTTCTATGGTGCATTTGTAAAAGTTGGTGAGAGTTGTAGCTGACGTGCCAAATTACCTTAGTCTTTTGAGAAAGTAGAGGCGTTGGTGGGCTTTCTTAACTATAGTGTCCGCATTCTATGATTTTATACAAGATTCTATGATTCTATACAAGAATAAATCTGCCATCTCCAATTAGATCCATCTCTAGCTGCCAGCCTCAAACTCTTTTCCCTCAAATCCATTCTTGTCTATTTTGTTGATACTATTATAGGCAGATTTTGTTTACATTTTCTCTATTTTAACTATCCTACTTGGTTCTTCTTCCTACATTTTTACTGCTTTGGAAATCAAACTTAAACTTAACACAATTTCCTGCTCCAGCTTATTCAGCTCATAATCTCTAAAATGTGGATCTGGTAACCTATCTCAATATTTCCCTCCCCTTGCAATCATCTACCTTTAATGTTTAGCATTACATTAATAGATTGTGCTGTAAGCATCTATGATTCTATGGTGTAGCGGGGGATATGGAAACCCCTGTTTTCTAAATAGATTAGTTTAAAATAGGGACCACAGTGTGCCTTATATATATCAAAGGTATCACAATGTACTTCACTTAAATACCACAAAAATATTGTCCGTATAAGCACATATATGATCAGTTTTGAACAAGTATTACAGATTTAAATTGTATTTTATTGTAAGCTTTGGCCAACAAGCAGTTTACTCCTTGGCATAATGGAAAAATAGATTTAAGCAGACAGACCACATTCTTTTGGAATAAAGTATATATATATATCCCCTATTATCAGAGGCAGGCTAGGTAGCAGTAGTACCAAGGTTTTTGAAATGAATAGGATTCAGCTTCTAGCTGTAATGAATAGCTGCGATGTAGCCTCTACTGATAAGGGGCAGGGTCCCAGACAGGGAAAATGACTTCCTTATTACTCTCAGTACTGCAGGTGTTAGGGACGACCCTGGAACCTACTGGATTTGCATAGGTAAACTTACCAGGCAATGCGGACCAGTGAATTCCTAATTCTGTTGGAGGGTAGAATGCTAATGGCCAAAGTAACTTAAGTGTATTAATGTAATTGGACCATCTGGTTTGGATGACAGGTGGGGCCAGAAGATCAAATCTTCAGAAATGTATATCTGTAGTGCCCATGTGATGTAACATCAGAGAGAGGCTAGAATCCTCTATCTCTCTCCCATTATGTGTTGGTTCAATAAAACATCTTTTAACTGCATACTGTCTTTCGCAAGTCTTTGTGTTTGCTGTGTTCAGCTGAATACAAAACTCCCCAGAGGGATACCCCGAGAAATTCCCCTTACATATGGAAAAACTAACTTCCTGATTTTTTTTCCCTTTTATTCTTTTCGACCTTGGTAGTGCCCTGTTTTAGCTTTTCATCGTATCAAGAAAAAGAATCCTTAGCCTCTGGATTCCAAAGCAAATTGTTGCAATGACACCACTGTACCAAATAAGAGTGGGTAAGGGCACTTAACGTGTATTCTTAAAATCCCGTGTGTTTTAGTGGTACATTTAACACTGAATGATGGGGGGTCATTCTGGCTGCATGCAGATCTAGTAGAGTTTACAGCTTGGAATTCCCAGTGGCTCCAGCAAGAGCGCAAAGGGCAATGGGCAAATGGACATTCCTGCCATATTTCCCTTTGCTTGCAGAGAATATGACCTTTATAAGAACAAATGTTGCTCTCGGGTCATCAAAGGATCCTCTGAGCTTCCCCAAATAAACGTTCCCCAATTTCAGTTTTTACATACCACATATTGTACTTTTTGTTTATCTGAATCACCTCAATTAAGTTAAATACACAATAAGTAAACAGCAACACTTACTCATTATTTGCTTCATTTAATTCTGGCACAAAATCAAATACTCTGCCAAAAGTTGAAATTATTTGCTTTATTCCAAGAACTCTGCAACTGAAAGAAGCTGTTTATTTTACTGAGTGATCTCAATTTTATCAAGTAAGAAATCTGCACCACTTACTGGTAGACATATCCCTGGTGAAATGTTTGAAAATTGCTTGTTTAAAATAATCTGGGAGTGGTTAGTTTGTAAATAACTACCTACATAAGAACATAAAAAGGAACGGGAGTAGGCCATTCAGCACATTTGATACTACTATGTGAGACTGTAAAGTTCTGCTGTCTATGATATAACTGGATTTAAAGAAGCTTTCCATACAAAATGGGTACTAGTGGACTGTTGCTAACCATAAGGTCTAAACAATGACACACTGTAATACGGGCTAACCTATTGCCCCAAGTCTTGTTTTTATATAACTTTTAGGAAATGTTCCAGTTCAGTAGAATACATTAGTTGATCCCCTGTGGTGTTACAGACCAAACAGAATTTTGTCTTCTTTGATGTCATTATCGCTGTTTCTCTAATTCATTGTCTCCCTCTGTTTGTTTTCCACATTTTTTGTACTGTTTTCACTATTCACAGCCACTGTAAGGTTAATTTTGGTATCCATTATGTCTGGAAACATGCTGCAAAGATCCACTGGTTGCGTTCTGTCTGAATATTTTCCACTGTAGAGCAGGTGGTAGAGACAACTTTCTGAAAGTGGCAAGAGCTTCATTATTCCTTCATTTGAAGGGGAATTTCACAATAACTTCATTGCACAGTTAATGTAAGCCTTACTTGTGACTAATAAATTAACTTTACTTTACTATAAACTGGATGTTGATAGCTAGCCCATTCACACCCAGCCCCATCAGATGGCTTTAAAACCATTCCAAAAGGCCAAACATTATAAACATTTTAAAAACTGATCTCACGCAACTGAGACAGAAATTGGGATCTGAACAATTGGGCAAAGGACAGGAATCAGCCAATGCTTGCCCTCCTAATTACCTTTGAGTCACCACTCTGGACAACAACACCAATTTATAGTTACATAGTGCCTTTAACATAATGAAACAGCTCAAGAAGCTTTATAAAACAAAGTATAACAGTGAACCACATAATGAGGCATTAGATCAGATGACCAAGTATTTGGTCAAAGATGTAGGTTTTAAGAAATGCCTTAAAGAAGGAACACAAGGTAGAGATGTCATAAAGTATTCCAGAGCTTAGAACGGAGGCAACTGGAGGCACAATGACCAATGGTGGAGCAATTAAAACTGGGCATGCCCAAGAGGCCAGAATTAGAGGAACATAGATATTTTGCAGGGTGGTGGGGTGGAGAAGATTACAGAAATAGGGTGTGGTGAGGAGGTGTGGTGAAAACAAAGATGAAAATTTAAAATCATGGCATTGCTTGAATGGGAGCTAAGGTGGGTCAGCAAGCACAGGGGTAATATAGACGTCCCCTTCGATGGGGGCAACACACTGTCGGATGCACAGTCTTTTGAGTTGAGTCATCATACCCCATCTGCCTGACATTGCAAAATTTCCTGCAGCATTATTCAAAAAGGTGCAGATACTCTCCTGACGTCCTGCCTAAAATTTCTTTCTCAAATAACATAAAAAGGATGTGATTTGTCATTCATTCTGATATTTTGCTCTGTGCAAAGTGGCTGCTGTGTTTGCCTCTCCAATAGTAACCGTCCTTTAAAGGTAATCTGATTTGCTTTGAAACACTTGCGGATGTGAAAAGGCGGTTTTAATTTCTTTGATAGAATAACACTCCAAAAACAAAGTCAGCTTCTTTGGCCGATGAGAAAAAATACAGGAATGTGTTCAAGCAGTGAAAAAAGAGAAATTCAAACCAAATCAAGTAAAGCACATTTTATGTGTAATCAGGAAAGAAATCACCAGTGACTTTGCACTGATACAGTGGGAACAAGTTTTTTTTTGCTCTTTTAAAGGGCTTTCCAAGTTTTATTCCACACAGAAATGTATTTCTAGAATTGCAGCAGTTTTATAAAGTGCACAGAATCGTTGTGTTTTGATAGCAGCTTCCTCTCTGCAAAAGTTTCCAAAACATTGTAATTCCATTCCAGTCTTTAAAAAGAAACAGTCTTAAAATTGTGGTGGTCTCCTAGACACTGCTAATAGATTACCAGGGGTGGGTGTCAACACAAGGTTGCTCAAGCCTTTCATGCCCCTTACAATTCGTGTTTGGTTTTGATATCAACACCAACAGTGAAACTAGTGACATCTTCAGCACAGCAGCTTTATCCCAGTACCTGCATCCCAGCATCTTCGGCACAGTGATTAGCACCGCTGTCTCACTCTGCCAGGGACCCGGGTTCAATTTCCGGCTTGGGTCACTGCGGAATTTGTATGTTCTCCCCGTGTCTGCATGGGTTTCCTCCTGGGTGCTCCAGTTTCCTCCCACAGTCTGAAGGACGTGCTGGTTAGATGCATTGACCATGCTAAATTCTCCCTCAGTGTACCCGAACAGGCATCGGAGTGTGGATACTGGGGGATTTTCACTGTAACTTCATTGCAGTGTTAATGTAAGCCTACTTGTGACGCTAATAAATAAACTTTATAAACTTCATCCCAGCACCGTGGGCTCTTGCTGCGGGCTCGTGTACACTTTCCAGGTGTGGTCGCCGGCGTCCAGCACGATCAGGCTGCCGTCCCCGGTGCAGGCCAGGGCCACAGGACGGACAAGGCCGCTCTCAATGATGGTCCGGCGGTCAGCCTTGTCCACGGTGCCCACACACAGCACGGCGCCTCGGTCCCCGTCTGCCAACAGGACGTTACCCTGACTGTCCACGGCGATGGCGGAGAGGCCGGCGGGAAGGGACGGGCCCGGGCCCAGGCCGTCCATCCGGCGCAGCAGCTGGCCCCGGCTGTCGAAGGTGCTGAGCCGCCGCCCGGGGCCCGGCGCCAGATGCTCCACGACGTGGATGGAGCCGTGCAGCGGGCAGACGGCCACCTCCCGCGGGCGGCACAGCCGCTCGGACAGGCTCTCCCGCCGGAGCAAGGCCCCGCCGTCGGGCAGCCGCAGGGTGAGCCTGAGCAGCGAGCCCCGGGCCCAGTCGGTCAGCAGCAGCACCGCGCCGTCCGCCGAGGCGCTGGCCAGGCCCCAGGGCAGGCCGAAGCCGCCGTGGCTGAGCTGCAGCTCGGGCCGCCCGCCCGCCGCCGCCCGCCAGCCGAACACCTTGAGCGAGGAGTCGCCGGCGTCCGTCACCAGCAGCAGCTGCCCGCCGCCCGCCAGCGCCACGTCCAGCGGGTAGCGGAGCGGCTGCTCCCGGCCTGGGCCTGGCAGCGGGCGGCCTCCCCGCTCGAAGAGGCCCAGCGGCTGCTCGCCGTCCTGAACCACAGCCACGGCCCCCGAGCGGCCGCACACCGCCAGCCCCCGCGGGTTCAGCAGCCGGCCCCAGCCCCCAAAGATGGCGCTCAGCTCGGGCCTGCGGTCTCCTCCTCCTCCTCCCGCCGGCGGCGGCGGCGGCGCTGCCGCGCTGGGCCCGCCGCCCGCTCCGGACAGCAGCTCGGCCAGTTGCAGCAGCGGCAGGCAGTCAGCGGCCTGCGAGAGGGGCCCGCTCCTCCGGCAGAAAGGACACTCGAGTTGCGCGGCCGCCGCCGCCTCCTGGGCCTGCTGTCCCCGGCGGCGGCACAGGGCCGAGGCGCAGTGCCGGCACACGGCGTGGCCGCAGGGCAGAGCGCAGGGGCGGCGGGCCGGGCTGCTGCCGAAGCGCTCGAAGCAGACTTTACACTCGAGCACATTGAGCTCGATGTCCCGGAGCAGGCTGAGGGGCTGCCGCTCAGCCTCAGCGCTGCACATGGCCCTCACTCACCGATCTGCCCGTCACTGGGTCCCCTTCTATCCCCCACAGCAGCTTCAGTCTCTCTCCCTGTCCCCACCTCATTCCCCACTGGGCGAGGAACATCCCACCAAGGAGAATACCCTCAACCAGCAGACCACCCTGCTCACCCCCTCTGTCAATCACTCTCACTCGACATGTCATGACACCATTTAGGGCAGAGAAGAAGGCCGTTTGGCCCATCAAGACTATGCTGGCTTTGAAACTATGAAGAAGTGGGTGGCATAGTGGTTAGCACTGCTGCCTCACAGCGCCAGGGACCCGGGTTCGATTCCGGGCTAGGGTCACTGTCTGTGCAGAGTCTGCATGTTCTCCCTGTGTCTGCACGGGTTTCCTTCGGGTGTTCCGGTTTCCTCCCACAGTCCAAAGATGTGCAGGTTAGGTGGATTGGCAATACTAAATTGTCTCTTAGTGTCAGAGAGATTAGCAGGGTAAATACATGGGGTTACAAGGATAGGGCCTGGGTGGGATTGTGGTCAGTGCAGACTCGATTGGCCTCCTTCTGTACTGTAGGGATTCTCTGTTCTCTCTGATATGAGGCATGAGTTGGCCTTGATAGATTGGGGAGAGTTACTTAAAGTGATGACAGTGGATAGGCAATGGCAAACATTCAAGGAATGCACAGGGGGGAACTGCAGCAACTGTTTATTCCTGTCTGGCACAAAAAGCAAAATGGGTTAGAGGACCAATCCATGGCTTACAAAGGAAATTAGAGATAGTATCTGATCCAAGGAAGAAGCATACAAATTGGCCAAGAAAAATAATAGGTCTGAGGATTGACAGCAGTTTAGAATTCAGTAAAGAAGGACCAAGGGATTGATTAAGAAGGGGAAAATACAGTACAAAAGTAAGGTTTCATAGAATCCCTACCATGCAGAAGGAGGCTATTCGGTCCATCAAGTCTGCACAACTCTTACTCAGGTTTACCCTGGAACTCCACATATTTACGCTACTAATTCAACTATCTTGGGTCTCTAAGGGGCAATTTAGAATGGCCAATCAACCTTTGGACTGTGGGAGGAAACCGGAGCCGCCAGAGGAAACTCACACACACAAAGGGAGAACATGAAAACTCTGCACAGACAGTGACCCAAGCTGGGAATCAAACCCCCGGGTCCTTGGCTGTGAAGCAGCAATGCTAACCACTGTGCCGCCCATTGGCTTCCCATGGAGCAATCCAATGAGTCCTATTAAGTTTAAAGTTTATTTATTAGTGTCACAAGTAGGCTTACATTAACACTGCAATGAAGTTACTGTGAAAATCCCCTAGTCGCCACACTCCGGCGCCTGTTCAGGTACACTGAGGGAGAATTTAGCATGGCCAATGCACCTTAGGTGCGTCTTTTGGACTGTGGAAGGAAACAGGAGCACCTGCAGGAAAGCAAGGGGAGAACGTGCAGACTACCAAGCCAGGAATTGAACCCAGGTTCCTGGCGCTGTGAGGCAACAGTGCTAACCACTGTGCTGCCCCATCCCCTACTCTATCCCAATAGTCAGTCCTGCAAATGTTTATTTATAAAGTGCTGATCAAGTTTCTTTTGAAATCATTGATCGTCTCTGCTTGGGCCACACTGGGAGGCAGCTAGTTCCAAGGCATTACCCTAAAAAAAAGCTTTTCCTAACATTCCACCCTGAATCTATTACCCAAAACTTGAAATCAGTGCACCTTGTGCAATTAGCTAATGAGAACAGCTTGATGAGGTGACTTTGGGTTATATTCTGTAGGAAATTATTAACGGTTGGCTGTCTGCTACTTGTTGAACATGGGTTAGTTGATTTTGGTTGGGTTGGGATCAGATGACCAGAGTGACATTCAGTCACTCAGTTCTGAATTCCCATCAAAGAATGTGTGCCAATATTCCAACTTAGTGTCATGTTCAATGTCCACGTTCACAGAATGACAGAATTGTTACTGTGCAGAACGAGGTGGTTCAGTCCACCGTGTCTGCACTGGCTCTCTGAATGAGCAATTAATTTAGTGTCATTCTACTGCCTTCTCCCCATAATCCTGCACATTATTCAAATAACTGTCTTAAGTCTGTTTTGAATGCCTTGATTGAACTTGTCGCACACACAATTAAAATATATTTCCTTGAAAGGAAAGGATCCAGACCTCCCTGAATGACAAAAGAGATATAAATTAAGATAAAGAAAAACAATGCTGTCTCGCTTGTACAGGTCCCACCAGCCCCCAAACCAGTCCCAATACATCAGAAATCTGATGCCCTCCCTCCTACACCAATTCTCCAGCTACATGTTTAATCGCTCAGCCCTTCTATTCCTATGCTCACTAGCGCATAGCACTGGGAGTAATCCTGACATCACAACTCTTGAGGTCCTGCTTTTTAATTTCCTTCCTAAAATCTACTTTAGGACCTCATCCCTCTTTCTACCCTATGTCACTGGTACTAATTTGGATATGATCTCTGGTTGTTCATGCTGCCCCAGAAGGATGTCCAACTTCTCTGTGACATCCTTGACCCTGGCGCCAAGTTGGCAACATACTATTCTGGAGTCACTTTTACTGCTGATCCCCTGACTATGGAATCCCCATCACTATTGATCTCCCACTTTTCTTTCTCCCATCCAGCTGAACTACCCATGGTCCCACAGACTTGGCTCTGTTTGCACTTCACTGATGAACAATTGCCCTGGCCAGTATCCAAAATAGAAAACTGATTAGCTAGCAAGATAGACTCAGGGAACTCCTGCTCTACCTGCCTCCTGGATCTCAGACTGCCTGGTGTTCACCCATTCTCTCTCTACCTGCTTGCTCTTAATCTGCGGTGTGACCAGCTCCCTAAATGTTCTATCTATATAGTTCTCTGCCTCACGGGTGCACAGCAGTGACTCCAGCCACTGCTCACATTCTGAATCCTGTGACATTTCCTGAAAATGTGTTTATTTAGGACACATGGTGGGCTAATGATGTCCCACATAACACGAGATGTGCAATCCACTTGGCTGAGCTGACCTGCCATACCACAACTTTAAAAACTATTTATTACAATTAAGTAGAATAACTGACCAGTTACTCACCAATCAGCTTCTTCCCCGATAGCAAAGTAAGAGCCAGCTGAGGCTGATGAAAGGTAGAAAATGAAAGGATCACCTTTGTCTCGCTTCAGCAATCTCCAATTTAAGCACTCTAATGCAGCCCAAAGCAGCACTCGTGTGTGGACAATAGCTGCACTGAAGATGGCCTGCTTTTTTATGTTCCCTGATTCAAGCTTCTGAAAACCAGTTTTAATCATAGAAATCATAGAAACCCTACAGTGCAGAAGGAGGCCATTCGGCCCATCGAGTCTGCACCGACCACAATCCCACCCAGGCCCTACCCCCACATATTTACCCGCTAATCCCTCTAACCTACACATCCCAGGACTCTAAGGGGCAATTTTTAACCTGGCCAATCAACCTAACCCACACATCTTTGGACTGTGGGAGGAAACCGGAGCACCCGGAGGAAACCCACGCAGACACGAGGAGAATGTGCAAACTCCACACAGACAGTGACCCGAGCCGGGAATCGAACCCGGGACCCTGGAGCTGTGAAGCAGCAGTGCTAACCACTGTGCTACCGTGCCGCCCAGTCAGTTATATAAGTCAGTTATATAATTAACTAGTTGCTCAGAGAGCTTGTTTAACCCCATTTCAAAGCTGGAATAAAATTTAACTTCTCCCAAAACAAAGAACAACTTTTAGTTAACTGCGAGATAGAAATTGACTTAAATTAACCTTTAAAACTCCCTCAATCACTAAACTTCCAACTTAAGCACTCCAATGTAGCCCAAAGCAGCACTCCAGTGCAGACTATGAAACTGACCGAGTGACAGAAAACATAGAGTAGTATTTAACGGATATTTTTCGGACTCGGAAAGTTTATAGTGGAGATGCCGAGGGAACAGTGATAGGACCCTTGCTCTTCTTGATATGTATTAATGGTCTAGACCTTGGTGTCCTGGTATATGATCACAAAACGTTGGTATGCAGGTAGAGCATATGATTAGGAAGGCAAATGAAATGTTGGCATTTATTGCAAGGCGAATGTAATACAAAAGTGGGGAAGTTTTACTGCAGCCATACAGGGTCTTGGTGAGACCACGTCTGAAATTGTTGGCCTTCTTATTTGAAAAGGATGTAAATGCTTTGGAAGCAGTAGAGATGGTAAACTCGACTAATTCCTGCGATGAGGCTTATTTTGTGAAGAAAGGTTGAACAGGTTGGGCCGATGCCCATTGGAATTTAGAAGACAGAGGTGATCTTATTGAAACATATACTGAGGGGATGTTCCAACTTGTGGGAGAGACTAGAACTAGGGGATACAGTTTAAGATTCACCATCTACAATTTAAGATGGGAGATGAGGAGAAATTTTTCTCTCAAAGGACCTTCAGTCTGTGGAATTTTCTTCTCCAAGAAGCAGTGAAGGCTGGGTCATTGAATTTATTCAAGGCTGAGTTAGAGTTTTGATATCAAGGCAGTCAAGGGTTATGGGGGACACAGAAGGAAAATGGAATTGAGACCACAACTAGATCAGCCATGATTTTATAGAATGATGGGGTAGGCTTGAAAGGCTGAATGGCCTACTTCTGGTCTAAGTTCTATGTTCCATGGTGTACAGTGCATAATTTCAAAATTTGTGGACAAAATACAGAGGCAATATAAAATAGAGTGCAGAGGGATCTGGTTGTGTATATGCGTAAATCATTGAAGTAAACAGGGCAGGTTACAAGATTGGCTAATAAAGCATTTGACATCCAGGTCAGAAACTCCATGGTCTTTTATGAAGTCAGTCTAGACTGTAAGTTTTGCACTTTGAATTTGGCGCGGGTAAGTATAAGATGTTTCACTTCAGATATGATTCAAATGACCCACTAGGGAGTTTTTAATCAAACAAAGTTTATTTATGGACTCTGATTGGTAGAGGCATTGCAATGGAGAATGGGTGGGGGGAAGGCAGTGGTATAGTGGTATTTTCACTGGCCGAGTAATCCGGAGAACCAGGGTAATGGTCTGGGGACCTGGGTTCGAATTCCACATGGCAGATGTGAAATTTTAATTCAATAAAAATCTGGAATTAAAAAAATCTAATGATGACCATGAAACCATTGTTGATTGTCATAAAAACCCATCTGATTCACTAATGTGCTTTAGGGAAGGAAATCTATTGTTCCACCTGGTCTGGCCCACATGTGACCCCAACTCCACAGCAATGTGGTTGACTCTTAATTGCCCTCAGGGATGAGCAATAAATGGTGGTCCAGCCAGCGATGCCCACATCAATGAAAGAATTAAAAAAGTCAGACCTATTTACATGCGTATCACAAGCATAAAAGACAGTGCAATGGAAAATGCACCAGTTATTGGTGACTGACGTTTAGCTGCCAAGCATTGTTTGAAAATTCAAACCAGGCACTTGATTCTGATTGGTCAAGCCATTGACCTGAGGAATGAACCAGTGAATACCTCTTGTCGCCTCATTAGGGAAGGACCAACCACTCAGGCACTTGACTGGACAGCAGCTGGCCTTTATCAGGATCAAGGACCCTGAGGGTGATAGGCCCACCTGCCAAGAGCTGCCAACCAATCAGAGGCCAGGAGCTCTATTGAATGGCAGCGCTACTGGGAATAGGTGGCTGCTGCCAGCACAACATCCACCTGACGCTTAGTTTTGTTGCTGGATCCCAGGTCACAAGTATGATAGTGCGGTCAATAACAAAAGGGCCAGTGAGGCACTAAGTTCCTTTGGACGAGTGAAACGCACACCCCAGGGTTTGCTTGTCATGATCCCCTCATGGCAAGCCTCTGCCCGCAGCAGGGTTAATAACAACAGCAGAGGGATGAGGCCCTTCAGTGGGAATTAATTGGTGGGGAGGTCAGCCACCCAGGGCCTTCTTGCCATAAACTTAACTGGGAGGCAGGGACTCTGCCCTCTCCACAAAACTCATCACAAGGGAGGTCATTAAATTTCAGTGGGATAGTCAAGTTCATTGAGCTGTGCAAAATAGTGACACTTCTGAAAGGAAGAGATAAAGGAGTTAACATTTTATGTGACACAATCTGTTTTATATTTTAATTTGGACATTTTACCATTTGAAAACAAGTATTTTTGAAAAAAAGTGTTTTGGAATATGTTAGATTTCCTGGGAATAAGTTGCTCTGTCACTTCATGTGAACCTGACAAAATATTTATATCAATTTTAAAAATTGAGGGACATGTTAAGGTTTACAAATTCCATTTTAACCACTGACCACAGTCTACTTCGGCACCAGAGATCCAAGCCAAATGATTGGCACCAAACACAGTTCCTTGCCAAATTTATCAAAGCCAAAAACTTCCCACTGCTAAATCTGGCATGGGACCGGGAGAGTGTCTGACTCTGATGAGTCAACATTGGCATGCTATGACTATGTTTTGCATTCAACTGGTAAACCACGAGAAAACTTCTAACTCCAAGATTAGCATCTGGAAAGTGCTGTCCATATAGATTCCTGCCAAGGAACATGCCTGTGTTGTGCATTCTCTAGAAACTCACACTGTTGTTCTTTGCCACGTGCCATTGTGAATTTTCATTCTGCTTCTAAAACCTATCTCTCTCTTGTGGATTCAGAGCTCTCACTAACCTATGACACACATGTCACTCTTCTATCACTCTGTTACTAAAACTAATTTCTGAAAACATAATGAAATAGTACACATTTCTTATGGCAGATTTATTGCATATCAAAATTCATAATTGTAAAAGCATGATTAATTTCTACTTTCAGTTTACAGAGATTTGCACAGGCTAAGTGTAACAGATTCATATCATTTCTGTGTTGCAGTTTTATACATCTGCACTTTAGATATTAAATGGAAAGTGAAAATTTGGACTACTTGGTGGGTACATATTAAAAGGCTGCCTTTTTGAAGCTGTTACAAACGATGGCCATTAACACACTGAACAGTTAGGTACCCCTGTGCTTTCCTCAGCATTTTGCCCACACGCAGTCTGTGTAAGTATAAATGATTGTGGTGCTAGGAAATGTAGAGTGATGCACCACTGAATATGGCAGTAGTGTTTATTTCATCGCTCCACTATAAGAAATAAAACATTATGACAAGGAACCCAGACATATGCTATCATCTGACCAGACCGGTCATAGAGAAGTCTTTCCTCGTGATGCTAGAAAATGGTCTCAGCCCCATGATATGGAAATTATAGTCAAGTACATTTGCAAGATTGCCATCATGAACATTGGCTAATTAGAAAAAAGAGATGATTTAATTTTATAAAATGAATAGAGTCTGTGTTATATGAATACTCAGGAAGAATCTGTCTTCAGTGTAATGAGATGAACTTCCTCAATGAAGGATTTCAGATCCCACGACTCTTGTTTACCAGTCAGTTTGTCAGTTGAGTCCAGCAACTGAACGTTGCAGGCATGACCTGGAAAAGAGGATACCGGTGTTTGCAAACATTAAAACTGATAGGTGTTCTTAGCAGATATTGGCTCTTTACAAAGATTCCCATTGAGATCGTTATGTGAACAAAATTGTAACTGAAGCCACACACGAAATGTTTACAAATGTCACAACAGCTTCCTTTATAAAATTATATTTAGGATATTCTCATGTTATTTTACATTTTCACTTAAGTATTAGATGGTCAGCAGAAGCATGACGTAGATTTGTCAGGGGAGGAGCAGAAAGGCACATTGCTTTGCTGGAGGAGGGACTTGGAAATGCCTCAGATGGGGGGATTTCGCAGCGTCAACCGCATAGCAGGTATGCAGACAGATGTGGGGGCTGAGGTTCCCCATGTGTCTCAAAGGTAAAATTATGGTGCCTGAGTCACTCAGAACATATCTTAGGTTTGATTTGCCACCACCCTGCCTCTCCCCTCCCTGAAACCCCAGCTCTGTGCTGAGTTAGCTGATCTCAAAGATTGGCCACAGTACCTTTGGATTTGAGAAGAGTACAGTTGGCCATGGCTGCTAGTCCTGATCCTTACAGCTGCTAGGAGCCTGTGCATGTTAGAATAGGTGAGAACAGGATTGGACTTGACTTCAAATGCTTTCCATCGTTGAATAGTTTGCTGACACTCATTATTGAGTTGATGTAGGAATACTGATGTTAGCTATTGGAAGGTGAGTGGTGTCGATGGTGCTGTAACCTTGTGAGAGAGTCAACAATTTGCAGGGCTATGGCACAAGACCAAAGGAGTGGGACTAACTGGATAGGTCTTTCAAATGGCCAGCACAGCATGAAGGGCTGAAAGGCCTTTTACACTGTATGAATCTGGGAGAAGAGCAAACGGTGGGTGCAGGGGGATTGAGGAAGGAAAAGAAATGGGGAGAAAAAAGCATGAGGCACCACAACAGGGTCAAAGAATCAGATGCATGAAGTGAGATAGGGAGAGAATGTTTATGTTTAACTTCAGCCTCTTCCAAAAATGTTGTTGATGATTGCTGGTTATGTTTCTTTTGGTCAGCTGGGTGCCTGGGTCACTTTAATGACCCATTACTGTTCTTCAGATTCTTTAAACCAAGCTGATTAAAAATACAGTTTCTGCTTATGGAACATATGAAGGAGTAACCAAGAAGGTAGATGAGGGCAGTGCAGTTGATGTTGTCTACATGGACTTTAGCAAGGTCTTTGACAAGGTACTGCATGGTAGGTTGTTGCATAAAGTAAATCTCACGGGATCCAGGGTGAGGTATCTATATGGATACAAAATTGGCTTGATGACAGAAGCCAGAGGGTGGTTGCTTTTGGAACTGTGGCATCAATAGCCTCATTTCTGTTATAGGTGTTGATGTTGTGCCGAACCTTTTCCGAAACCAAGATCAAGCTATCCCACTCCCTATCATTCTGGTGTGCTCCATGCGCCTATCCAATAACCACTTGAAAGTTCCCAAAGTGTCCGACTCCACTATCACAGCAGGCAGTCCATTCCATACCCCAACCACTCTCTGAGTAAAGAACCTACCTCGTACATCCCTCCTATATCTTCCACCACGAACCTTATAGTTATGCCCCCTGGTAACAGTTACATCCACCCGAGGAAATAGTCTCTGAACGTCCACTCCAGCTATCCCCCTCATCATCTTATAAACCTCTATTAAGTCGCCTCTCAACCTCCTCCGCTCTAAAGAGAAAAGCCCTAACTCCCTCAACCTTTCCTTATAAGACCTACCCTCCAAACCAGGCAGCATCCTGGTAAATCTCCTTTGCACTCTTTCCAGTGCTTCCACATCCTTCTTATAGTGAGGTGACCAGAACTGCACACAATGTTCCAAATGTGGTCTCACCAAGGTCCTGTACAGTTGCAGCATAACCCCACGGCTCTTAAACTCAAACCCCCTGTTAATAAACGCTAACACACTATAGGCCTTCTTCACGGCTCTATCCACTTGAGTGGCAACCTTCAGAGATCTGTGGATATGAACCCCAAGATCTCTCTGTTCCTCCACATTCCTCAGAACCCCATCTTTGACCCTGTAATCCGCATTCAAATTTGTCCTACCAAAATGAATCACCTCGCACTTATCAGGGTTAAACTCCATCTGCTTGCCTGATTATGAAATGCACACTCTCTCCCTACAGTGACACACCCATTTAATCAAGTCTAGACAGTAGAGGTGCAGGTTAGTTACAATTATGGGATGGAGACCTCAGAGTACACGCTGCAGCACTGCTGGAACATAGCTAGTTAAAACAATGAAGCTTATCTGCTTAAAGCTTCTTGCTGCCTATCTAACCAGGACCAGCCCCCCCCTCAAACAGCCCCTAGCTGTTAGGGCACTGCTATACAAGGTGACGTGGAAAAATGAGTTTGAAGAATCTAAATTGTAAGTACCAGGTGATTCCTTCAGGTCCTATTAAAGTCCTAGCTAGTCCATTGTCCTGGAGCCGATGTTCTCAACTGGAGATCCACAAGAAGATTTCAAGGAATCTCGATTTTTTGATTTGATTTATTATTGCCACATGTATTAGTATGCAGTCAAAAGTATTTGTTTCTTGCATGCTATGCAGACAGAGCATACTGTTCATAGAGTACATAGGGGAGGAGGAAAGGAGAGGGTGCAGAATATAGTGTCACAGTCATAGCTAGGCTGTAGAGGAAGATTAATTTAATATATGGTAGGTCCCTTCAAAAGTCTGATGGCAAATTTTTTTTTACATGAATCAAAGCTGGTGTTTAATATCAGTGATCAGACCCAGAATGGTGCTGCCACTGAGTGGCACTCCCAAGAACTGCAGGCACTGTATAAATCATAGAAGCCCTAGAGTATAGAGGGAGGCCATTCGGCCCATCGAGTCTGCACCAAACATAATCCCACCCAGACCCTTTTTCCGTAACCCCTCATACTTACCCTGCTAGTCCCTCAATACTAGGGTCAATTTTGCATGGCCAATCAATCTAACCCACACATCTTTGGCCTGAGGGAGGAAACCGGAGCACCCGGAGAAAACCCATGCAGACACGGGGAGAACATGCAGACTCCACACAGACAGTGACCCGAGGCTGGAATTGAACCCTGGCCCCTGGCGCTGCGCAGCAGCAGTGCTAACCATTGTGCCACCGTGCTGCCCCATAGTGGCATTCGGATAAAGATCTTACACTGAGTGTAGTTGTAGGCTCTGATTAATTCACTAAATTGGAGTGTTCCTCGCCCTGAACTACACAGGTAGAGAACTGATGCATGAACGTTTCTGCTATGTGATTGCCACTACTGGAGAAAGAGAAGCAGATTAAACTGTTGCTCAGGTTCATCCATCATGTGTTTCTCGTTGTCACAGGTAGCTTCTGCCTTTAATGCAAACCTTCAGCAACAGAACATCAGGTTTTACAGTCACCAAATGATGAAAATCCATTTCACACAACTCTTCAAGCTCTCAAATAAAGAAATGCAGAACAAGAGCCTCCAACCCCAGTGGCCCCTTGGAATCAATATTAAATGTATTGTGAATGTTAGGACAGTTACACAAAGAAACATGCTCAGGGACAGTAATGCAAGATTTCAAACACCTTAGTTGCTTTTGGAACTGTGGCATCAATAGCCTCATTTCTGTTATAGGTGTTGGGTGTGGTTTGGTATGTTTAAGGTATTGGTTTTAGGTAGTTCAACAGTAAGTATTTATGAACCTACTAGAAACTATATATTTTGGTACAGTAAAGGTCCAAGCTAGGATTTGTCTCCATGCTCGCTTCCACACATGGCTCTGACCAATACGACACTGAACCTTGGGTGCGGGTCATGTCTTCTCTTAAATCACCATGTAGGTGATACTGCACTTAGTCCTAGAACAGAGCTGAGGAAGGGGGCAATGGACAGATCAACGGTTCCAGTAAAGCAGTGTCAAGAAAAACATAAGATCCATAAATGGCTTCCAACTCCAACATGCAGATCTTATTGACCTGGCTGCAGACAACTGAGGTGTACATTGACAGAGCCAGGGGTTGCAGACTTGTGTTCAAGTGTCTGTCCCATAGGAGTTTATCCCAAGTAGCTGCCAGACTGATTCCCAATACAGAGCACTGGGATGGTGCTTGCTATTTTAAAAAAGTTGTGAGGTATTGCCTCCAGCAGTCATCCTCCCTGATCTTAGAATTTCCCTTTAACTGCGTGTGCGGTTGCAAAGGGCTGATGGCAGGACGTCAGACACTTTGATGTCCAAATCCAGATCCAATTGCCACTTCTCCATGGATCACAAAGTCCCATATCGGGAGTTGAATAAAACAGAAGTATATGGGCCAAGAGACATGAGGCTATGATATGGAGTCTCCCTCTCTGTCACTCAGTCAGTCCACAGTAAGAAGTCTCACAACATCAGGTTAAAGTCCAACAGGTTTATTTGGTAGCAAAAGCCACCAGCTTTCAAAGCGCTGCTTTTGAAAAGAAGCAGCGCTTCGAAAGCTTGTGTGGCTTTTGCTACCAAATAAACCTGTTGGACTTTAACCTGGTGTTGTGAGACTTCTTACTGTGCTTACCCCAGTCCAACGCTGGCATCTCCACATCACTCAGTCAGTCACCAGCCAATGAAGCTCGAAGCCTTTCTTCCCTGATTCACTTCATGGACGACGCAAATTTCATACATCTTTTACAGTGGAAACTTTGAGTCGGGCGGGGGTGGGGGTGGGGGTGGGGGTTTGACTTGGGCAAGTGGCAAAGCAGTGGCAAACCATCTGGTTCCCTCGACCATGAGGCGGGAGAGGTTTCAAATAGGACTCATTTACATGCCCTTATTTTTAGATTCCAACTCAAAACTGGTGCAAATAATAAGCAACAGGAAGCTTACTTTCTGCTCTTCCTGGGACATAAGAAACCAGTAAAAATTAAGGCGCAGATTAGATCTTTGTGGCTGCCAGCTTTTGCTGGTGGGCCTGGTGTTCTATTTCAGGTAGCTGGGCGGTGAAGCACAGAACTGGAGCCTATTCTTCATACATTTAGAAACTTGTATTTACAGGGTCATATGTTACAAACATGCACTTCCAAATCCAACAATTACAGTTTCAGTTTGCTATGTAGAGGAGAATCAGCGAATCCCCAGTTAATACCCACCATCTGAATACAATGAACCACTTAATTTAACATCCAATTAATACCTGGGACCATGCAGGCTGCACTTGGTTGCATGCCGTGCACATCCAAATGATGTAAACAGGGTTCAAATTGCCATTTAAATTAGACCCCCACTAATCTAGGGCACACAACCTTCTTGTGCCTGAAAGCAAGTGAGTAAAAACATTGAGGTGAGGACTAGGGGGGTGGATTAATCAGAAACAATTGAAGGGGGTTAAGATCAGCCCCATACCCTGTTGCATGCCTTGGTATTCTAAACTGCAGAAGAGAATAGTTTGTACACATTGCGCATGCCACTAACCTCTACTCAGATTTGCTGCTATTACACATAGACAAACTAGGTCTGAGTATTCCAGCAATCATTCAATTGCTGAAATCATCAACTTTTCATTTGCACGAATGTGAGAAAGACCGGCTGTATACTCAGGCTGTATATGATTTTAGCTGTCCATCAGCCAACTCAGCTGACTTCCAGTGCTGACTCTGACTCAGTATTAAGTCCTGCTTTTTAATGTGCTGCAGATTGGGGGAACACAGCATACACTGTGGTGCTTTTGGAACTTTCCAATGGCAGCTGGATTATCAGTAGCGGCAGAATCAATACGTTTAAACAGTGAGTCCACCTGAATCAACTGTTGAGTGGCATGGGGAGAGACTGTCTCCTCCATTGGCTGCAGTTAGAGCATCGATCAGAGAGGACATTAAAAAATTGTAATGTTAAATGGAGGCTATCTATCCTGAAAACATGAAAACTGTCGAAACCCCGACACAACCTCGCCAGAAAAACAGTGCATAATGACAAGCAACAGTAAGGTCCTTCGCATTGTTGAAATGGCATTGTGAGGCAGTGCAGTTTTAAATGAGATTTTTGTACATTTCTGAAGCTGAACACATGTTAAAATTTATAAACGTGCTTTGAAAGACGCAATAAAAATAAACTCACCGTACAAACCCCGAGTTTCAGCTTCTGAGATCTTGGGTGGCATACCTATGAACGCAAAACGCGTCACCAGTTCAAAATGTTTAAGCAATTTTAAAACAAATACAGATTATTGAAGAAAACATCAATGAATGATTCAAGTCAGACAGGGGAGGAGAATCGAAAATAAAGAAGGTTATAATGTCTCCGAGTCAGACAGATCCCCTCTATTTTATTCCATAGGCTATGAACTAAGCTGTTTATTAAGTGTGTTTTCTTTCTATAAACTGAGTGCCCATTTTCTTAGATCATAAATACCCCAAGAACTGTAAGAAACAGGAGCAAGAGCCGAACTTCAACATCAGTTGCACCTTCCAGTCCTATTCCCTGACTGCTGAGTCCTTACTGTCCAAATTCTATCAAGCTTAATATTGAACATACTCTATGAGTGAACATCCACAATTCTCTGGGATAGAGAATTCCTAAAGAATCACAATCCTCAAAGTGAAGACATTTCTCCTCATCTCAGTCTAAATTGGTTCACCCTTATCCTAACATTATAACCCCTGTTATGGACTCTCTAAGCAGGGGAAGCAGCCTTTCAGCATCAGCCATTTCAATGAGATCACCTTTGATTCTTCTAAATTCTAGAGACTATTGGCCCATTCTCAAAGAACAGCCCTCACCTCTCAGAAATCAAGCTAAAAAGAGAGCAACTGGAATGAAAGAAAAGGTAACTGTAAGAAATTGGGGTCTTGAATAAACAGGTATTTTCTGCAGAATATAATACCCCTTAAAAAGCTTACTAAAAAAGCACAATTTTTAAGCACAGTCTGTCGAAACAGGCAAGGTCACCTAGTCCAGGCTGCCATGTTGATATTCCTAAATTGTTAAGATAGTATTCTGTGTACCCCTTCATCTATGTAATTGTTTAGAAAGAACCATGATATGACCCTCAGCAGGATATAAAGTACAAATCTGACCTTGAGCAGGGTAATGCATGAAATGGGTGGTGACCACCCTGACATTTTGAGTGCTTGAGTAAGCTACCAGCTCTCCAAAAAACTGTATATAAGGGGACGTCTTGCAGAGGGATCATATACTGGTAAGGTGCTGGTGACGTGACAGTGTTCATTGGACAGCTCATTCTGGGCAAGTCAAAGTGTGGAAATTCGGTACAACAGTTGTGAAAATTAAAGTTCCATAATTGTCAAATGAAAACACTGTCAAGTAATGGAAAATGCTAATCTGCATATGAGGCCTTCAGTGAAGCCAATGCTTGCGTATTTAGGATAAACGGCTAATCTTTACCTTTTGTAAGTCCCGTAAACATTCCATTCCCAACCTTCACCAGAGGATGGAAAATAAGACAATTCCATAACAAAATACCAAGGGGAAGAAAAGGGAACATATTATGCTAATGAAGGATTAGCAGGAAACAGTTTTCTATTGGATAAGAAAGGACAAAAAGCTATGCATGGTTGGTGCTTATGTATGCAAATGAAGGATTAGAAAGTTGCTCGTTTCTCAGTTGCTGTAATTAACTATAACTGCTAAATTGTTATAACTGCTAAATCAACACACACTGTGCTATGTGTTTGTCTGGCGCCTGGGATCTCGATTTTATAGGTCGTATACTTCTTCTGTCTATTTAGTTACTGCATCACATCAAAACTGTTGTTTCTTCATAAACCATTTTAAAATTACATATGACTAGTTGACTGCCTATTTAAGTATCTGTGGCCCCGAACTCCTAGATCTTACAGACTTGTATTTATATTGTGCTTTTCATGATCGCAGGATGTATCAAAGTGGTTTACAGCCAATTAAGTACTTTAAGTAGTCACTGTTGTGACATAAGAAATGGGACAGCCAATTTGCACACAGCAAACTCCCACATACAGCAATGTGATAAAGATCAAGTAACCTGTGACCATTTATTGAACATCCATTGCTCCTCCTCCAAGGCAAGTATATCCTTCATTAGGTGAGGAGACTAAAACAGTACCCAATGTTCAATATTGACTCCAGACCCCATGAAGTATCATGGCATCAAACGTGCGAAAGGAGACCTTCTACCACCCTCCCCCTGCTGACGAATCAGTACTTCTCCATGGTGAACACCATTTGGAAGAAGCACTGAGTGTAGCAAGGGCACAAGAATGTATTCTGGATGAGCAACTTCAGTGTCCCTCTCAAAGAGTCATAGAAACCCTACAGTACAGTACAAAGTGACTTGCTAGCACCACTACTAATCAATTTGGCTAAGTCTTGAAGGACATATCTGGCAGCAGCTGGTGATAGAACCAAGAGGGAAAACCTCCTAAATCTTGTTTTCACCAATTTACCTGTCACAGATGCTTCTGACCACAACAGTATTAGCGGAAGTGATGACCACACAATCCTTGTGGAGAAGAAATTCCATCTTCACATTGAGGATACCACCCATTATGCTGTGTGGCATTACCATTGTGCTAACTCAGATAGATTCAGATCTAAAAATTCAAGACTGGGCACCATGAGGCTCTGTGGGTCATCATAGCAGAAACTATAACCACATTTATTTTGGTCATCTTTTGCTGGTTTTTAAAATGTTCCCAATCCTCTGGCTTACCACTAATCTTTGCTTTACTATAAGGGGCAAATCCATTCAATTTGTCTCTTATATTCCATGTCCTTGTGTAAAGAATGCTGATTATTTGCTTCCCTAACCTGTCCTTCAGCTCCCATGTTTTAATCCCACGTTTCCTATTTCTCATGTCTAGTTTAATCATTTTACATTTTTTCATTTTCCTTTTATCTGACTTGCCTAAATGCAATTTCTGATGTCCCCTACTCTTTCATTTTTATTCATAGAAATCATAGAAACCCTACAGTGCAGAAGGAGGCCATTCGGCCCATCGAGTCTGCACCGACCACAATCCCACCCAGGCCCTCCCCCCACATATTTACCCGCTAATCCCTCTAACCTACGCATCCCAGGACTCTAAGGGGCAACTTTTAACATGGCCAATCAACCTAACCCACACATCTTTGGACTGTGGGAGGAAACCGGAGCACCCGGAGGAAATAATTAAATTATTATTAATACTACCTTTTCTATCCAAGTCCTCCACAACCCCCAAATCCTCTCCAACCCTCCTCACCTCATCTCTCACCCTAACTCTAATCCTCTCTTACACTCATCTCTCACTCCTACCCCCCTCTCTCACCCCTCAATTCTCATCCTCCCTCATCCCTCACACCCTTCTCTCAACATTCATCCTCTTCTCTCCACTCCCATACTTTGTCTCTCTCACTCCCCAATCCCTCTCTCACCCTCCCAAATCCCCCATCCGCTCTCACACCCCACCTCCTCCTCACCCCACCCCCGTTCTCTCAGCTCCACCCACTCTCTCACCCCAACCTTCCTCTTTTACCCCCACCACCTCCTCTCATCTCCCAAACCTCTCTCACCATCCTTCCCACACCCCCCATCATCCATTTGCTGGTTTGAAATCCTCATGCCCACCCTACTTATCCTTTCCTCTGGAATCCTGTTCCTAACCCAGAACAGGTGAAGCCATCCCAATGGTACAGTTCCTTCCTGTCCCAGTACTGGTACCAGTGTTCCATTAAATAGATCCCATCTTTCCCACACATTCACCTGTTTAACATTTTAATTACAATATCCCGTATAACAACCTATTATATTTTGCTTCCACTCCTCTTCCCCCTTTTAGACAATCTTTGGCTCCATGGTGCCATGGTCTACATTCTGGATGTTCTTCCAATAGTCTTCATCCAAATCCCCACAGATAGTGAATACATTGTACATGTTGAATAGGATCGATTTTGATGGGCCCCGGTTCTCTCTTATCCAAGTTGCCCTCACACTGTGCACTATCAATCACACCAACCCCATTCTGAACATGCACCTCCACCGAGGTGTGACTAAAGTCTGCATCAAACTGTCCAGATTCTGCTTCCCCTCCCTTATGTATTGACGCATCTGCAACTCACGCTCAGCTCAAAGGCTGAGCTGAGAGATTCAAGATGGCAGACATCTGCTGCAGATGTGTTCACTCGGAACAATCTCACAGACACATCCGACTTTGCCATATAAGTCTTTATCATTTGTAGCCAATTTTTAGCCTGTTGTGAACTTTTCTCTTTTTCTGCAAATACTAACTTGTCATAAACACCAAAACACTGAATAATATTTTAAAATACTTTATGCCCCAATGTTACATAAGCATTGGAGTCAAAAAGCAGCACTTCCTTCTCCTTCAGCAACAGGTTTCCACTTTTGGACTCTTGTTTATGCTGCTTCAGTTCTGTGTTGTATGCCAATCACGCTCAAAATGCAAAACAGTAAACATGTATACTTATATAGTCTAATAGGGACACCGGGCTCCAGTCTAATAGGGACAGCAGGCCCCAGTCTAATAGGGACACCAGGCTCCAGTCTAATAGGGACACCGGGCTCCAGTCTAATAGAGACACCAGGCCCCAGTCTAATAGGGACACCGGGCTCCAGTCTAATAGGGATACCAGGCCCCAGTCTAATAGGGACACCAGGCCCCAGTCTAATAGGGACTGCAGGCCCCAGTCTAATAGGGACACCAGGCCCCAGTCTAATAGAGACACCAGGCCCCAGTCTAACAGGGACACCAGGCCCCAGTCTAATAGGGACACCAGGCCCCAGTCTAATAGGGACACCGGGCCCCAGTCTAACAGGGACACCAGGCCCCAGTCTAATAGGGACACCAGGCCCCAGTCTAATAGGGACACCAGGCCCCAGTCTAATAGGGAAACCAGGCCCCAGTCTAATAGGGACACCAGGCCCCAGCCTAGTCTAATAGGGATACCAGGCCCCAGTCTAATAGGGACACCAGGCCCCAGTCTAATAGGGACACCAGGCCCCAGTCTAATAGAGACACCAGGCTCCAGTCTAATAGGGAAACCAGGCCCCTGTCTAATAGGGACAGCAGGCCCCAGTCTAATAGGGACACCGGGCTCCAGTCTAATAGGGACACCAGGCCCCAGTCTAATAGGGACACCGGGCTCCAGTCTAATAGGGACAGCAGGCCCCAGTCTAATAGGGACACCGGGCTCCAGTCTAATAGGGATACCAGGCCCCAGTCTAATAGGGACACCGGGCTCCAGTCTAATAGGGACAGCAGGCCCCAGTCTAATAGGGACACCAGGCTCCAGTCTAATAGGGACACCGGGCTCCAGTCTAATAGAGACACCAGGCCCCAGTCTAATAGGGACACCAGGCCCCAGTCTAATAGGGACACCAGGCCCCAGTCTAGTCTAATAGGGATACCAGGCCCCAGTCTAATAGGGACACCGGGCTCCAGTCTAGTCTAATAGGGACACCAGGCCCCAGTCTAATAGGGACTGCAGGCCCCAGTCTAATAGGGACACCGGGCTCCAGTCTAATAGGGATACCAGGCCCCAGTCTAATAGGGACACCAGGCCCCAGTCTAGTCTAATAGGGACACCAGGCCCCAGTCTAATAGGGACTGCAGGCCCCAGTCTAATAGGGACACCGGGCTCCAGTCTAATAGGGACACCAGGCCCCAGTCTAATAGGGACACCAGGCCCCAGTCTAATAGGGACACTAGGCCCCAGTCTAATAGGGACACCAGGCCCCAGTCTAATAGGGACACCGGGCTCCAGTCTAATAGAGACACCAGGCTCCAGTCTAATAGGGACAGCAGGCCCCAGTCTAATAGGGACACCAGGCCCCAGTCTAATAGAGACACCAGGCCCCAGTCTAATAGAGACACTGGGCTCCAGTCTAATAGGGACACCGGGCTCCAGTCTAATAGGGACACCAGGCCCCAGTCTAATAGGGACACCAGGCCCCAGTCTAATAGGGACACCAGACTCCAGTCTAATAGGGACACCAGACTCCAGTCTAATAGGGACAGCAGGCCCCAGTCCTTCAGGGGCCCCAGTCTCTCAGGGACACCAGGGTAGGGCCCAGACTCACACAGAGTCCCCTGTCCCAGGCCCAAGGGAATCGGAAAAAGGAATGACTGTAGACCTTAGTATCCAGGGGAGGCCATTCAGCCCCTCGAGCTGCTTCCCCATCCGGTGAGGTCAGGGTTGAACTGCCTTTCAACACCATCCATCTCTGGTTGAGATTAGTCCTGAATCCTCATATCCACAGTGGTGAGCGGTTAGCAGGAGAAGGGGGGGGGCGCGGGGGGTAGTGTGGGGGCGGGGGGGTCTACTTTGAGGATCTGCGGGCGTTGGAGAATCCCCCAGTGAACCCGTCACTCCTTCCCCACTCTGGTCCCCGGATCCGGCAATTCCTGCCCTGAACACCCACCCACCACCCCCGCCCCCACCCCCTGCCTCCCGCCCCCACCCCCCGCCCCCACCCCACGCCCCCACCTCCCAACTCCCCGCCCCCACCCCCCACCCCCACTCCCCACCCCCACCCCCGCCCCCACCCCCGCCCCCACCCTCACCCCCACCCTCACCCCCCCCTGCCCCCACCCCCCCGCCTCCGCCCCCGCCCCCGCCCCCGCCCCCACCCCCACTCGGGGTTAGTATTGGATTGGAGGAAGGCGGAGAGGTGGCATTCCCAGCTTGCTCCCTCCTCCCCCCGTGCTGGGGCCTGTCCGGGGATCTCCGGCAAGGGAGAGGGGACAAGCTGGGAACGCCGCCTCGACACTGTGCCCTCTCAAACCTCAAGCAGACCCCAACCCTAACCCGAGTGTTAAATCTCCCTGGGGAGCATTCCCAGGATTCTGGGCTCCCGGTCCCCGCCCGTGATCCACATCCTGATCTCAGGCCGGAGACGGCCTCCGTGCAGAGACTCTGGGGGCGAAATCCTCCTGTTCCGACTGCCACGGGCATCGTAACGGTGGTGGGGGGGTGGGGGGGTGGGGAGGGGGGGGGGTGGTGGCAGACCATGCCATGGTCCGTTGACCTGGGGGTGGGAATTTCTGGCCTGGGGGGGCGAGCTCTGCTGAAAAACCCCACCCTGGGTGAGGGGCGGCCCCCGCCACTTGTGATTCCTTCTGTGGTCGGACAGCCGGCCCTCGCACTCCAGGCCGCAGAGGTGTCTGGGTCAGCCTGAGGGAGTCTCTGGCGACCATCGCACTGGGTGAGTTCTATCCCCCTCCCCTCAGTGAGTGACTCCGGAACCGGATGACATGGATCCCAATACCTCCCGGTGAAGCGTCTGATTTCTCCCTCCAAAAACAGCGAGGTTATGTTGCAGCTGTATAAGGTGCTGGTGAGGCCACACCTAGAGTACTGTGTACAGTTTTGGTCTCCTTACTTGAGAAAGGATATACTGGCACTGGAGGGGGTGCAGAGGAGATTCACTCGGTTGATTCCGGAGTTGAGAGGGTTGGCTTATGAGGAGAGACTGAGTAGACTGGGGCTATACTCATTGGAATTCAGGAGAATGAGGGGGGGATCTTATAGAAACATGTAAGATTATGAAGGGAATAGATAAGATAGAAGCAGGGAAGTTGTTTCCACTGGCGGGTGAAACTCGAACTCGGGGGCATGGCCTCAAAATAAGGGGAAGCAGATTTAGGACTGAGTTGAGGAGGAACTTCTTCACACAAAGGTTTGTGAATCTGTGGAATTCCCTGCCCAGTGAAGCAGTTGAGGCTACCTCATTGAATGTTTTTAAGGCAAGGATAGATAGATTTTTGAACAGTAAAGGAATTAAGGGCTATGGTGAGCGGGCGGGTAAGTGGAGCTGAGTCCACGAAAAGATCAGCCATGATCTTATTGAATGGCGGAGCAGGCTCGAGGGGCCGTATGGCCTACTCCTGCTCCTAGTTCTTATGTTCTTATGTTCTTATATCTAAGCGAGTAACTATTTATCTCTCCACAGATGCATGTTTTCTGCTGGATGGTTCCAACATTTTCTGTCTTTATACTTACATCCAAGTAGATTTGGAACATAAAAAATGTCTAGAGCCATAACTTACCATTATAATCACTGTTAGTGCAGACTAAAGTGTCCAGAAGGTATTGACATCCATTGGCCATGAGAGTTATCATCAGTTTGCTATAACTGAAACAGACAAGAATTAAAACAACGGCCACACGCATCAATCTTCTTTGTTATCACACAAGACCTTAATAAGGATTTCTCACCTTTTTGTTTTTGAGGCCCCCTCGCTCCCATGTTATAAAAAAATATTACGGGACCTCCTGTAGTAATATGCCATTGGCGATGCCTCTATCAATCATGTCCACTTGCCAACCAATCAGTCCTGTCCCCTCATACAGTATAAATTTGTTGATTTTGCTTACATTGTATTCTTACCATTCTCTTGGTGACTTTAAAATGAAAATCTCTGACAAAAAAAGTCTATTTTTTTCAGCAATTTGATGATATATAAAATGTGAGGTTATCCACTTTGGTAGGAAGAATAGAAAAATAGAATATTATTTAAATGGAAAAACACTACAAAATGCTACAGTACAAAGGGGCCTGAGAGTCCTTCTTCATGAATCACAAAAA